>NC_141070.1:43897916-44100416 GCF_041138505.1 Cibotium barometz | reverse complement strand
GCCACTAGTTGGTTGGCCTACCTCCACTTGTGCTTCATTCCTCCAACGTGAAAATCTTATTTTTTCAAATGTGGGTGCCAATTTTGCTAGTAGCTTACCCAAGTCCTTGTCAGATAGCTTGGCATTTTTAGTGTGATCTCTAAAAAGTGTTGACTCCATTACTATTTCCTTTGCTAGTTTTTGTTAAAGTGATCAAGGCCTGCCTTGGAAATATTTAGATACCTTGTTGTCTACTCTTGCTTGGACCTCCACCTCCACTACTTCTTTGTCATACCCTCTACCACAAGGGGCAAGTGATAGCCAAGATTCTTTGGTTATTCTCTTACTAGTAATCTATGAGGGCAAGCAAAGAACTAGCTTGCAAGGACATTAGAGATGCAAAATAATAGAAACATTTCAAGATCTTCCATAGCCATTTATAGTGGATCCAACTAGAAAAACTCTAGATAGGCGACGACCCACCCAAAAATTTTCTTTTTTTTTCAATTTTTCTTTTCTCCCACTGCACACAGGTTTTTCAAGCATCACAAAAATTGCCCTACACATTTTCTATATCTCACAACCCCCTCAAACCTAGAGATATTTCTTGTTATTCTGATTGTCTATATGTGGCAATTAAACTTGTTATCTAATCCTACAGTCCTTAGCAAGGTCTACATAAGGTAGCTCAAATAGTATGGTTCCATCATACCTATGTGGTTGTTTCTCACCTTCCTTATCTCTGTGACCAGGGTAAATTTTATCCTTAAAGAATTCTTCTATATCATATTTCTCAACATGCCAACTACACTAAAAGCATTGATTTCTCCTATGCTGATAGTAGATGTTTTAATTGGCTTGTGTTTCTTCTGTCCCTCTTGCATGACAAAGGACTTGTCTTTAATTTTTTTAAGCAAAACTTGGCTAGCCTCTGCCTATTATCATTCACCACAAATGCTCTCCCATATTAAGTATCCAAATGAAACATAACTACTTCTTCTCTTAGAATAGATGGCATTTTAAAAGATAGACCATCAGATTAATTACTAAGAATCTGATGTAGGCAAATTGTGTCCTATTTAAGATTAAAATGGGCACTTAACTCATGCCTAGAAACCTCCACAACACCATTATAGGTTGTAAGCTCCACTTAATTATCACCCCTATCATCTCAAATTATTAAAGTCTAATTAAGCCGTTTCCAGAGACATCCACAGTATCGATGCTGGCCACCTTACCATCTTCAACAATTTTGGAAATACTGGATTGCATTGGAATGTGCTTATATTGTATTATTTTGCATGTGTGATAATTGCTTGTCCAAAAAAGTGCATGCACAACCCTCCATAAAGTGTTTACAGCTATCTAAAATCCACTTTAGACAAGTTTCTCCAACACTTAACTTCACATCCACCATTCATCATCTCATTCTAGTGCACCCATGACATCCATTTCCTAGAGTGAGTGTGCTCCCAACTCTTGTTTTTGAGACGGACTGTACGTAATGCCCACATGACTATAGCACCTATTGGGGCACCAATAGAACACACGCCTTATGTTGCACATCTAGCTCCACTGGATTTAGACTAATGTATCCTCATGTAGTGTCGTGTGTTACACCTACTCCTGTTGCACTTGTGCGCTAGGCACCAACTTTGCCCATAGATCGAGTTGCTTTTGCACAAGCCCTAGGAAGAGTGGTAGTTGAGAGCATAGCGTGTTGAGAATCACGGGTACCATGTGAATGACTATGGTGATTAGTGCTAATTTTAAAATAATCTAGTGATTAAGCTAATCTAAGGTGGGTGATGCCTAAGCATAAACATGATCATTAACTACTAAACTAATTAAGCAAAAGACTTAAGCACAATTAGGTTACAAGATTGAGACTTGTTTTCATATAGTGGATTAAGAGCTTGCTTCATATTCCATTGCTTGAAATGGTCCCCTTTTATGAGTTACACCCTTGGGCTTGTACATAAATGTGGGATGCTCATGTGGCTTCATTTTGGACTTTGATCTTGCTTGGCTTACTCAACTCACTCCCTATCTCTTTCATGTGCCCTTTGGCACCACATTTCTCAATACCCCCCCCCCCTTGGTGCCAAATATTTGGGCTACTAAAGGTGGTTGGATGTCGGTTACAAAATGATTTTGAATTTTTTTACTTTCTACATTCCCCTGTGTGCTATGAGCAACTTTGGCCCATGTGCTACTTTGGCACTTCCCCCCCCTTAATGCTACTTTGGCTCTAGATGAGGGATAAATTTTCATCTTGGGTACGTCTTGGTCCCAGAGGCTAGTTACAAGCACTTTTTAGGAAGTAGGATTTTTTACAATAAATTTTTGTTTAGGAAATCGATAGTGGTTGGTAGCTCCTTTGTTGTTTAGTGTTGCTTGCTTGCTTGCTTGAGATCTCCTTGCTTGCTTGTTTAGTGTTGCTTGCTTGCTTGAGATCTCTTTGCTTTTTCTTGATGAAGATATCAATTAGAGTCTCAATTGAGCTTGTGGAAGGCAAATTTGATGGGGCTTTTTACATATGCTTGTAGAGCTTGATGAGGGGCATGAGCTTGTCAAGGATTTCCATCTCAAAACATCCATGTAGCCCTAAATCAGCTAAAAAAGAAGCAAATGGTTTTTAGCTTGTTGTGCTCACTCCAATGGATTAAATGGTCCAAGATTTGGTTTATGGGGATCTTATACCATTTTTAAAGTATCCGTAAGAGGGCTTGACCCAATTTTGAGCACGCAAGGAGAATCGATGAAAAGATCAATGGTGTGGCTGAATCGCTTCTACGTGATCGTACAACACGAAATGGGTCGATTCTCTAGAAATGTGAGGTTATCTAGATGTGGGCAAGAATCCCCTAAAAGGGTTTAGTAAATGGATCTATAGATTGAGAGAATGTATCTCTGCAAAATTGTGCCTGCAAAATTGTGCCATAAGGAGAGAAAATGGATAGGCTTATGATTAGTGACTATAAAGTTGATTAATGAAGTGATTAAGCTAATGTAAGTTGAAATTAATGATGTGGAGATAGGGAAGACTCTGATACCATGTTGAGAATTAGGGGTACCATGTGCATGACTACGGTGATTAGTGCCAATTCTACATTAATCTAGTGATTAAGCTAATCTGAGGTGGGTGATGGCTAAGCATAAACATGATGACTAACTGCTAGCATAATCAGGTTACAATATTGCTACTTATATCATATAGAGGCTTAAGAGCTTTATTCATATTCCATTACTTGAAATTGTCCCCTTTTATATGAGGAGGTACACCCTTAGGCTTGTACATCAATGTAGGATAATTCCCTTTGCTCATGTGTCTTCATTTTAGACTTTTCTCTTGCTTGGCTTACTCAACTCACTCCCTATCTCTTCCTTATGCTCTTTGCCACCACATTTCTCACCATAGCACATGTTATGAGAGAGATGGGGGGTTGACATAGCTATAGAAGGCCGCCCAAATAGCCAAGCTAACTCAGAGATTCACTCAAAATGGTGATCCTAGGAGACATTCTGAGGTATTTGATCAAGTGTGTGAGTCCCTAGGAGAATGAAATGAGGTTACGAAGACCAATGCCTTTAGTCTAACATAAGATAGTAAAGCTGGGGATTGGTACAAAACTCTCAAGGTCAAAAAATTCTTGAACTACACCACACTTAGGAGATTTTTCTTGAAGCAATTTGTGCGTGAAGGAGTCTTATGTGGTGTATCTTCACAGCTACACAAAGTAGAGAGAGAAGAAGAGGAGTCAGTAGTATGAGCTTTCATTAGCCTTCTTAAGCATTTGAACTCTTGATTCCTTCCACATAAACACTAATCAATTGCTTGATTTATTCATCCATGGGCTTAAACATGAAGCGATTTATAATGGCTTAGTCATTAAAGGGATCACTACATGTGGGATGAAGTCACAGAAAATGTCATCCAATTAATTTGATGGTCAAGGGATCTCAAGCATTGGATTCTAAGTCTATTGCTTTCGGAGTCATCGGACATAGCACTTCTACTGTCAAATCCATTGTTTTAAAGGTAACACTTTAGCGGAAAGACTTCAAGGAGGGGATGAAAGCAAATAAAGCTCATGAAAATGTATATGTATATATAAGGAGAGAGCTTCAATGGTCCTCAATTTGCTAAAAGTGTATTTGACTAGTGAGTGTCTAGTCCTAAGGGCATGCTATAATGGAAATTGTACTTTTTGTGGATGTTATGGTCATGAGGCTTCACCGTGCTGCACACATTTACAAACCCTTGCTAATGCTTCCACACCTCTATCACAGCCACAAGCCATAATGCCTACTATGACACCTTGACAACCCAATGTTGAGAAAACGGCACAGCAACCTATTACAAAAGGGATTTACAATGCACAAATTTTTTTTGTTACCTCCACCAATTTTGGGACCTCAACCTTCACCTCCAAGGATTACACCATTAAACCAAATAGGTTTTGAAAACCTTTTGAGTGTCCAGAATATGAGGTTGACTTGGACAGTACATCACATGTCACTGAGAGGACTAGACATAGCTTTATTCGGACTGCTATGTAGTCGATGCAAGAGAGGCAGAGTCAAACCAGTATACTAGAGCTAGCCAAGATAGGATGAAGTTGAGACATCAATAACTCTATTGTCAAGAATACCTCTTCAATGCTATCATTGTCCACCAAGAGAGTGCCCCATTAGGAACCAACTAGTTATCCAAGCTGCATCTTCTAGCATGCCACCTACAACCTCTAATTATTGTGGCATAGATCATTGGATCAAATATTTCCCAATGAAAGTTGTAGTTGTAAATTAGTAGAATGGTCCTACCATCACACCTCTCAACATGATTGGAGTGGGTGGTCAAATTCAGAGATCAATTTTGAGAGATTCTAACCCACCTATGAATGCAATAACAAGACTCGTGGCATAAAGCACACCTGTTGTGGGAAAAGAAATAGAAAACTAGGCTACTTTAGTAGCAGGATCCAAAAGTCCACCCCCAACTATATAGCCTAGGTGGAAGTCTCTAGCCAACTCAAAATTAGTCGTTTAACCCAAAGGACTTTTGGATCCTGCTACTTTAGTAGCAGGATCCAAAAGTCCACCCCCAACTATATAGCCTAGGTGGAAGTCTCTAGCCAACTCAAAATTAGTCGTTTAACCCAAAGGAACTAAAAACATGCATTAGCCCAAAAGGAATGAGAGGCTGAGGCTAAGGTTATCAAAGTAGCTGAGGAAGAGAATGAACAAGAACCTCACTTATGTCCGATACTAGAGCATTACAAATCATACACCATAATAGATGGTAGGTTAGTGTTTGACAATGCAAAACAAGGACCTACGAGTGAGGAGAGCGGAGTCTATGATGGACTTGTTAAGTGAAGGAGCTAGACTTGGCAGAATTTGGTGAAGTTCTAAGCCACTCTACATTGCTAAAGACCTCACCAAGGAAGTGGAGGTTGAGCTCATTTCTCTCCTCCAAGGAGTATAGGGATTGCTTTACGTAGACATACCATGACATGAAAGGAGTTTCCATAGAGGTGGTACAACACACCATCCCCATGGCACCTAATGCTATGCCAATCCAACAATGACCCTATCCGATGAATCCCAAATATGCAAGCATTGTGAAAGAGGAGGTTGACAAGCTCATGAGTGTAGAACATTCAGATTGGGTGTCATCCATTGTGGTTGTGTTGACAAAGAATGGAAAATTACATGTATGTGTAATATCAAAAAGGTTAATGCAGTAATAAGATGAGATCATTACCCCTTGTCATATTCAAAACATGTACTCAAACGAGTAGCTAGCAAGGAAGCATACAGCTTCTTAGATGGGTATTCAAGATATAAACAAATTTTCATTACTCTGGAGGATCAATCTAAAACTTTTTTTGTTACAAAACGTGGAGTATACACTTAAAAAATTATGCCATTCGGCCTAACCAACACACCAACCACATTCCAAAGGCTTATGAATACTTCTTTAAGGAAATCTTAAGATAGTTTCTTGAAGCTTTCTTGGATGATTTGTGCATTCATTCATCTTGGAAAGAGCACCCAGTGTGCCAAAAAAGGTGTTTGAAAGGTGTGAATTTTATCGCATATCCTTAAACCCTTACAAATGTCAATTTTGGGTGAAGCACAGAGGAGCTATTGAGTTATTTTTAGGCATATATAGTGTCCAAAAATGGGATTTCCACTGATGAGAGAAAAATCAAGGTTATCTTGGAGTTACCCCCACCAACAAACTACAAGGGAGTCCATAGAATCATGGGCCATGTTGGCAAGTACCGTCAATTTATTATTTTCTATGCAGAGATAGCTCATCCTTTATACAGGCTATTGGTTATATTTGTATGGACTGAGGAGTGTCAACAAGCTTATGACATGCTGAAGCAATCCTTGGCAAGTGCTCTGGTTTTATGAGCACGTAACTGGGATGTCATCTTCCAGGTACACATTGATGCCACTAATTTTGCAATTGGTTGTGTCCTAGCACAATTAGGGGAACACAAATTAGACTATCCTATTAGTTTTGCAAGTTGACATTTAGACACTACCACTCAGCATGAAGGGTTGGCAATGGTTTATGCTGTAAAGTTTTTTGGCATTACCTTCTTACTAACAATTTGTTTCTATGTTGATCATCAAGCCTTGTTGTATCAAACCATCCATGTGGTTTTTGATTCTTCCTGAGTTCGATTTTATAGTGGTTGTGAGGCTTGGCAAGAAATATGTCATGGCAGATCATCTATCTCACATAGCTAATGGTGAAGCACCAATCAAAGTTGATGATGATTTACAGGATGCTACACTATTCAAAAGGAAGAGGCTATTCTAAAGTCAAGCAAGAAAATTTTTGACTTTTTAGCTGATGTTTTTCCAAAAGGAAAGAAACTGAGGAAAGATTTAGTAAGGAAGTTGCTAAAAGAGAGCGACCCTTACTAGCTAATTGCTGGAACTCTTTATAGAAGAGGTAAGGATGATATTCTTATATACTGCCCATGGGAGAATGAATATCTCATGATAATGGAACAAGTACACCAGGAGCTAGCAGGTGGACATTTTGCAACAGAGATCACTGCCAAGAAAATACTCTAATTAGGGTACTGGTGGCCCACACTTTTTAAGGATTGTGCACTATTTATAAAAGGTTTTGATAAGTGTCAAAATTGTGCCAAGCCACAGAAGGACATAATGTCACTACATCTTGTCAGAGTCGACCACCCTTTTGAAAAATGGGTCTTAGATTTCATTTCCCTATTAGTCTTGCTCCATGTGGCACATAACATTATTTTTGCAGATTATGTAACCAAATGGACTGGAAGCAAGAGCATCATGAAAAGTGGATGCCATGGCAACTGCAAAGTTTCTCTATGATGAGAGCATCATTACCCGCTTTTGAATGTCCATTTGAGCTAGTGATTTGAGTTAGTGAGTGATCAAGGTAAGCATTTCATCAACGGTGTTAAAAATCTCACTAGCACATATTCATGATTGCACACCGCAAGGCAATGCCATATTACCACACAGGCAAATGGCCAAAAAAAGTAGAGAGCACCAAGGTTCTTATTCAATATTGACAAAGACTATTGAGGCTAAGCTCACACAACAGCTTTATGGGCCTATCACGCGTATCATACAAAGTTGTAATTTTAGTTGCACGTCCTTTAAGATGGTGTATGGACTTGAGGTAGTAGTGCCTTGGGAGTTCATGATTCCTAGAGTAAGGATAGTTGTCACTAAAAATCTTTATGGTAATAAATTAGTTGACCAGTTTTTTATTTTATAAAAACTTGAGAGAAAAGATAAATAGTGAAAAACATGCTAATAGAGAAGGATCATAGAAAGAAGTGATTTGACTAAAGTTTCAAGGAGATCTTGTACTTATGTATGGGGTTTGTAGTGAAAAGAAAAATCTCAAATACATTGGAAAGGGACCATTTAGGGTTTGTGAAGCTACACCACAAGGGACTATATGTGTTGAGACTCTTGAAAGAGTTGAGACTATCAGTTTCCTTAATGGTAGTAAGTTTAAGAAATACTATGGACCTCTTACCGAAGAATCCTTACGTGGTTCTCATGAGACAAACAAGCCAATGGAAAGGGCCACTCAAAAAAGATCCAAGCCCAAGATGAGGCAAGGGAAAGACGTGAAAAACTTTAATAACATCAAGAAACAAACCTTAGACCTACTACACAAACTTATGTTGGAGAGGTAATCGACAACATGGATGACCATATTCCACCTCTCAGAACACCCATTGATGCTATGCTTGACATGAGTGCTAGTCATAATGTACTCTCCTTTTCTACATGGAATCAGTTGGGTAAACCTCAACTTGAAAATTCTAACATGAGAATAGAGGGTATAAGTACCAAAAATACCAAAGTACTTGGTTTGCTTAAAACTATCATCTATGGTGATAATGGGAACTTGGTTGGTAGCTTTTTGGTCATGCCCATAGGAACTCTAAAAAAACATGTCGTTCTTGGATGAACCTGGATTATAGCAACTCAATGCAGAATTGATTGGGCCATACGAAGTGTCTCAATGGCAAAAGAAACCTAACCCTACACTTTTACACTCCACAAACACTACCTCCACACATCAAATGCATTGGACTAGTAGAGCATTTGAATTCCACAAGGAAATGGCCTTAACATCGACACAATCCAATGTTGTTCCCTCCACATCGACACCCACTTCACCAACCACAAGGTTCATCTTCAAGCTCCATATCCACATATACCTATATAAAGAACCAGCTACTACTAGTAGGGCATCAGAGAGCAAGGAAAGCCACAGCCAACCAGCTACTATGCTAGTGGGTTCCTAAAGCTTCTCTACCAATTCTCACTCACCAACCCACTATCAAGAAACCCATGAGGCACTATGACAAAAATCAATACAAACTACAGGTTACCTCTTGATGGATTCCAACTCGTCTTCTTCAAGCTCAAGGCTACTATGAGAGAAACACATGGATTTGGGTGCCAAAAAAGAAGCAAATGCCCATAACTTCATTAATGAAAGTAACATCTACGAGCTGACCCTCAATCTTGTCCACTCACAGTTCCAAAATAAATAAAGGGAAGAACCAAATCAAAATCAAACCTTCCTCATCAGTCTCTCAAAAGATTTGTATTCCTAGGATTGTCCATAGGATGGAATGCACGGGGAGTTAAACCAAACCTTCAGCTCCAACGAAACATCCACAAGTGCCTCAACATCAAGCCACGCTCAACCAACACAAATACCTCTAGAAATCCCACCACCTAAGGAAAGGACTACTGATCAACAAGTTCTTGCATCAATGTCATCACCTTTCCAAGAACTTGACATTCCAATCCGTGCCTATGAAAATCCATTGCTACCTTTAATCCTCAACTACCATCTACCATCAAGTGGCCAGGTGTACTGCTAAGCAAGAATCCCACACAGATAGAAGCTGGAAAGGATGGCTAAAAAAGGCATACACAAGTCTTCGTGAAGTCCAAGGATGACATGAGACATAAAGGGAGGCATTTCTATCGACTTCTATATCTATGCCCCCTAGAATCTTTACTTCTTGGCCCAATAATTCTTCATGCTCATATGTGATGGGAGCTTGTTGAAAAATTCAAAATGTGAAGTTGTACCTCTGTACATACGTATAAGAAATATACACACAAACTAACTCACACAGTGTATATATATATATATATATATAAAGGGGAGATGAGAAAGGAGCATAAAAATAAACAATTACAAAGAGAATAACCTTTGAAGAATTGACTTTTTCTAGATGTTTGAATGCTACTTTTTCATGTCTTAAGAAATGGATTTCTCTTGGTGCAACACCAGTGTACCCATTTTGGATTTCTGTTAGTGCCACACCATTGTACCCATTTTGGATGCCAATAGTACAGAATGGTAGTTTAAGGAGTGTTAAGTATTCATTACTTTCAAACCCAATCATGATATTTTTATGCTTCCTTGGGTGAAGTTTGTTGTGACAGTGCATTTGTTGACCTATTTTGTTTACAATTCCACCCCCTTGAACCATGTCATGATTGTGAGTGTCACATGCTCCCATCTACATCTTACCTTTGTTGGCAATGTAGAACCTACTTCTTCAATTCCTTGTAGGAGTGACCCCATAGCGACATGATGATCAAAGTGTTCTCTATTAAGTTAGTGGACACCATCAAGTGAGGATTGTCCAAGAGTAAGAGGTAGAACTATGGAGGATAAAACATTATGATGCCTTAGCCCCATCACTCTATGAGATTTTATTACCACGTACTTGTCCATTTTGGCCATTGTAGGTGACTTTATTGATAGTTTCCATGGGTATCGATGTTTTTCTCACATGCCTGTCATCCAAATGCCATTCTATAGTGAAGATACCCTAATACCTTTACCAAGTATGCCACAAGCAGCATAAGAGCTAGGAGTACCCCGTGAGGATGAGATACCTAGTGATGATGAGTCTAAGTTTACATTCATATTGCACCTTTCGGAGGATGACCTTTTACAATAAGCTTTGCTTTTAATTTTTATCATTTTCTTATGTGTGTCATCAAAGTGTGCAGTCAAGTTTACATGGTTGTTGGGTATGTCCATTAATGTAGCCTTCCACATCTCCACATTCAACCATCTTACAAGAAACAACAAATGGTAAATCTCTTCTATTTTAATAGATGTATGTCCATTAATGTAGCCTTCCACATCTCCACATTAAACCATCTTATAAGCAAGAAACAAATGGTAAATCTCTTCTATTTTAATAGATGTATTTGAAACTTGCTCTTCATATGTATATCTTTTGCAGTTTTTTTACTTTCATTGTTCACTTGGAGGAATGTTTACCTAGGCTAGTCCGATCTTCTCTGTTGCTATCTAGATGAATATTAATGCTAGTATTTCTTCTTAAAAATAGTCTTATATCTTCCTATTCTACATCTTAAATAAGCCTATGTCAAAGGAGTATGCCAAGTACTTAACTCTATCTTTATTAAGCCCTCTTTTGCCATATTCTAACCTTCTCAAGTACTCAACTCTATCTTTGTTAAGCCATCTTTTGCCATATTCTAACCTTCTCAAAATTTTGTGAGTGAAAGGATAGCTGTTACAAATAAATAAATAGATTAATTAATTAATTAAGAAAAAGAAAAAAAAAAGAGAAGACCAAGAAGAGAGCCATCACCATCATGTAGGATCCTGGTAGGTCTTTGGGACACCAGTAATGGTACTTTAAACCGATGCCTTGATTTTTCATGGGGTGGAACCTTGCGTTTTTGCTCCACTAAAAAACCATCATCGTAGGAGGTTCTTAGAAGTTCTTAGAGAGATATTTGGACCATTACTTTGGTCTCCACAGGGTGGTGGCTTATCTCTATTTATTACGAGGGGAAAAAAGAGGACCAAAAAATAAATAAATTAATCAATAAAAATAGTTATCTAATCAAAAGCAATTTTTCATCTAGAGTTAGCATTTGCTTTAGATGGTTCGTGTGCATCATTGTGTTTTAAGACTACGGTCATAACCTTAGGCATAGTCTTGCACTAAGTTCATCGATAGAAGACTTTGTACTCATTAATAAGCTAGATCCATATTGATTTCCATCTTTGTAGCATCTTTGAAAAGTTTAACCAATCTTATCTCCATTATATGATGACTACGTCTATAACGTTCTTTTTTGTTGAATCTTACTTGTTTCCCCAAGAACACTTGTTATTTTTGTTGCTATGCGGATAATGCCAAGCTTCGTGTTGCTTTCCTCATGGGGCATCAACTTATCTTCATTGATATCTTTCGAGGATGGAATTTGCATCAAGAAGGGGGGCATGTTAAACCGCTGCTAAATGTGTCATCCACAATGTCGATGCCGGCCACCTTCGCATCTTTACCAATTTGAACGAAGTCACTAGAAATGCTAGATTTCATTGGAATTTGCTTGTTTTGTATTATTTTGCATATATGATTTCCACTTTTCTATTAAAGGCACACCACGAGATCTTAAGTGGAGAGAGTACTAGTTGTAGATTTAGTGTTTGCACAAGCTAGAGTGGCCGAATGAGCCCTAGGACCTAATTTTTAACCTTGGCCACCCAAGAGTGTAAACCCTAGAAGCCACACATTAAAGGCAAAATGTAGCTCTCACCACGCATTCTCTTATGCATAATCTAAGTGAGTGCTCTTTTCCTCTCCTCCCTTGCTTATCTCTTATGTATGTTGAGCTCATGTGCTTCATTGTGTGTGTGTGTGTGTGTGTGTGTGTGTGTGTGTGTGAGAGAGAGAGAGAGTTAGGGTCAAGCTTCTACTAGAGTGCGGCGGGGCAGAGTGAAGCTTTCAAGTGTGGCTATGCGCAGTAACGATGCTACCTACAAGAATCCTACGCAACATGTGTTCGCGAGGTGTGACACACCCTGACCATGCATTTGTGTGATAGGACAAGACTTGTTGGTTTCTCCATTAAGCTATTGTGCTCCCGAGTGTGGAAGGGTAAAGCCCATAACATGTGGTTGCACCCTGCACCCTTCCCCCATGGTGCTAGGGCTTCCGAGTCTCCATGTCTGCTAAAAGTCATTAAAAGGAAGTGAGAATGAATGCCAATAGAGTGGACATAAAGAATGAATGCCAATAGAGTGGACATAAAGAATAATATTTCTAGTTTTTATAGAAACCTCAAGTTTTTGCGAATGAAATTGTAGATGGCTAGAAGATTTAGTGGACCCAAAAATCTTTATTTTAAAGGAACCCACCTCATTGTGTTAATGGACTTTATTAGCAATGACAGCGTCTTCATTTTATAAGTGTACAATAATTTGTAGCATATTTAGTATAGTTATCCATAATAATGTTTGGCCAGTGGGCCATGAAGGAGAGAGGTTTAAATGCCCTTATAGTTTGGTGTGTGCAAGGAAGAGAGGTGAGAAGAAGTCGAGGAGACAGAGGAAAGAGATGAACTTAAAGCCACCATGTTGCATGAGAGGGGACGTGGCTAGGTAACCACTCCACTGTATTGTTGGCGAAATGCAAAAAATAGCCCTCTATTTTGTGTAGGGTAAGCACGAGCATGATGGTTTCACCTATGAAATGCATATTACCTAGCGAATATTTGTTGAACCCCAACGCACATGTCCCTTATTACCTTTGCTAAGTGTTAAGGCTTTTGCATGTCACATTGTTCCTTGGGGAGCTCTCTGTGTATGTCTTGAGAAAACAACCCTTGATTCATTTTCATTGTCTTTTGGGCCAATTTGGGAGCATTTAGAGTAGGTTGGGTGATTTGATATTTCCAAAACTAGGGTTCATCTCTTAAGTAGTTCTTTTGCCCAAGGGGAGTGATTATAGAGATGGAATTTCTTAAGTAGTTCTTTTTTCCCAAGGGGACTGATTATAAAGATGGAATTTCTAATGCTTTGCGATTGTTGAGCTTTAACCTTTGAATTTTCAAGCCTTTGCCTAAATTTGGCTTCTAAATCTCACAAGCCAATGGGGTCTTGATGTCAAGTGGTAGGGGACATTACCTTATCTTGCAAGTGACTTGGTTGAATTGAGTGCTGATGTAGATGCAACTTTCAAGGCAGCCCTTAACGTTTTGATGCGTTGATTAGTGGCCCGTGTCACCAAGTTCTGTTAGCCTCTTTCCCCATGAGGGTGCTTGGTTAAGGATTTGCTAATAGAGGGGGTTGATTAGTGATCCCCCATTGACAATGGCTTGCTCATGGTGCTCTATCTATATCATTTTCTTAGGCTCAAGAAGCTTGTCGAATTTTGGAAGTAGGTCATGGAGATGTATGTGGAGGAAACATTGCCCATGATGCAATGGTCACACCAAGATTCTCACTTTGGGATACTATTAGCCTACTATGCATAAGGATGTTCATGAATAGTGTTGTACTTGCAAGGAATGTTAAATCTTTGGATGTCTACAATTGGTGAGTAGACTTTGAATCATGTATTTATGTTTACACCATTCGAGAAGTAGGGGGTTGATTTTATTACGCCACTCTAGTAAGGTACACATACTTGTGGCTAAGAATTAAATGACACGATGAGCCAAGGCTAAGGCTACCCCGTGATGCTACTACCAAGATAACGGTAAAATTCCTTGTGGATCATTTTTTCTCTCATTTTGGTACACCTTTGGAGATTCTTACACACAATGGGCCAGGTTTTTAAGGTGATCTTTTGGGAGAGTTAATGGAAAAACTTTCTATCAAACTTCAACACTCATCTCCTTACTATTCACAATGCAATGGGTTCGTTGTGAGAAGATCAATGGTATCTTGTGTGGAATTATTTATAAGATTGGACAAGCCTCGTCATTGTGGGAAAAAGCTCTTCTTCATGATTTATGGGGCTTATCGCACAACACAAAAAGTGGCTTTGGGGTTTAGTTATTTTTTGCCTTGTCTATGGTATAGATGTTTTTCATCCTATTGAGCTTGAGGTGTCTAGTTTTCTCATGGATGGGGGGAGATCAAGAGGCATTGACATAATGACTTCGTCAACTACATGTGTTAGATGATGAACCGAGACCATGCTTTGGAATGGTTTGAGAAGTAAGTCACACATTCAAAGAGCTTGTTTGATGACAAATTTAAGAAGAATTCTATTGAGAAAAGAGAGTTGGTCAGTGAGATATGGTAATCATTCAAATTCAAGAAGAATGCTATAGATAAAAGAGACTTGGTTTGAGATATGCCAATCATTTGGATAATCACAAGGATAAGAAGTTTCTTATTCATTTGGAAATGACTGTTCATGGTACACTGGAAGTTTTCAAATGGTTTCCATCTTCTCTAAGATTTGGATGCCACTCTTCATTCAAGTCATGTTAGCATGCATTGGTTGAAGATATATATCATCATCAACATGAAGGCACTATGGAGGACACTCTTGTACCTCAATTTGTTGGGGCAAAATGTGATGTGATTTTGTTGCTTGAGTTTTTGATGCTCAGCTAAAAAAGTATGTCCGTGTACATATTCATCTACATCGTCTTTGCTCTTTTTGGTTTGGAGTTGTCAAGTCAGTATTGTGTTGGGTGTTGGCATTTTTGGAACTTGATGGACTCCCGTCAGAGGAGATATTTTTTTCCCTGTTCTTCATTGGGTTCCCTCCTTGTTTCCTTTGTAAGTATTATTTGGGGTTGTCTTACAAAAAGCTTAGTTTTTTTAAAGCCATATTTGAGAAAGCAAGCTTTGGAGATGTTTTTTTTAGTGGCTTTTTAAGAAAGCTAAGTTTAAAATTTAAGGCTACAAAGAGAGGAGAGAACTATTATTGTAAAAGGAGGAATCGGGCTTATATGTAATTCAATTGAAAGCATGGAACTTGGAAGATAAGCAAAGAAATCTTTTGTTTTTCAATCAAAAGCTTAAGAAAAGCTTGTGAACTTGGAAGATAAGCAAAGAAATCTTTTGTTTTTCAATCAAAAGCTTAAGAAAAGCTTGTGAACTTTGAATCCATTGCACAACACGCGCACATGCACGTGTGTGTGTGTGTGTGTGTGTGTGTGTGTGTGTGTGTGTGAGAGAGAGAGAGAGAGAGAGAGAGAGAGAGAATATGACAAAATTGCATGCTAGTAGTGCCTTATAGCCTTGGAAGGGGCTTGAAGCACTTTGTAGTGTGGTGTGGTGTTGACACTATGGCCGTGGTGTGGCTTGGCGTGTTGGCTGGCTTTGCGTGGTTGTTTCCGATAATAGACTGTTGGTGGTGGGTTTTGTGTGTGGAGACGTGGGCTTGTGTTTGAGCCCTTAGTGGACATATCCATGCCCATTTTACTTTTTTTAAAATCATATAAAAATAATACTTAAATTTCTAACAAGAAAAACCCCCCGAAAACCTCTCCTCTCCTTAAAACAACCTGCCATGTAAGGGGGTACTTTTCTTTTAAGGAGTTACTTGCTCACAAAAACAACATTCTTTTCTTGAAGTGTATTCATACATACTTGGCACCTTTGTATGCGGGCTTCTCAAGGTCACTTTTTTGGGACTACCTAAGAATAGGATAGGACATTATCGGTGGTGTGCGTGCACTCTTGTCATGGCAATACCCTCTTCATGCTTCCACAAATGCAAATTGATGCATTATTACCGGTGGTGTGCATGCACTCTAGTCGGGCCAAAACCCTCTTGACGTTTCCACAAACGCAAATTGATGCATTACACAAATTCTCGATTGCATCATAATATATACATATGTGGTAGCCTAGCGGATAAGGCTTTAGACTTTCTACGAGAGGTCTTGGGAGTTTAAATCCTCTTGGGATGCAAATTGATGCATTACACAGATTCTCGATTGCATCATAATATATACATATGTGGTAGCCTAGCGGATAAGGCTTTAGACTTTCTACGAGAGGTCTTGGGAGTTTAAATCCTCTTGGGATGCAAATTGATGCATTATACACATATCCTCAGCTGCGTCACAATATATATATATGTGGTAGCCTAGTGGATAAGGTTTTGGACTTTCTATAGGAGTTGATGCATTATTACCGGTGGTGTGCATGGGCCAAAACCCTCTAGATGTTTCCACAAACGCAAATTGATGCATTACATATATTCTCGATTGCATCATAATATATACATATGTGGTAGCCTAGTGATAAGGCTTTAGACTTTCTACGAGAGGTCTTGGGAGTTTAAATCCTCTTGGGATGCAAATTGATGCATTATACACATATCCTGAGCTGCGTCACAATATATATATATGTGGTAGCCTAGTGGTGGATAAGGTTTTGGAATTTCTATAGGAGGTCCTAGGGGTTCAAATCCTCTTGGGATGCCTCACACTAAGGGTGTGTTTGTGTGCAAGTGGGATGTAGGCTGACTGATGAGAAAACGTGGTGCTCATGCTAGATCAAGTGTGTGGAGAGGAGAGACTCACAAAATACAAGAATAATATCTTGCTTATTAAGTTGCTTATACATACAACTAGGCCTTGCTCTCATACAAAATGCCTCATGGCCTCACCTTTAAATAGGTGAACAAGTGGACCTCAAGTCCATTCACACTCACACCCTTCTCTCACCCTTCTACTCAACCTTAGTCTCTTAATACCCCCCCTCAATACCAACTATGAAAGGATGGAATAGGTGGTATTGGACATAAGATGCCTTTATAACATTAGGCGTACAAGGCTTGAATATAGATGTGGTTATCTAGGATTTACAAATGTGTTCCTAGAGCCTTAGAGGCTATTACATTGATGCCATCTAAGTCTTTATTGTTGTCGATGAAGATGTACACCTCAATGATGGTGCACCCCACTCTTTGTGTTTGCTTGGCTTCTTGTAGATGACATGCTTGAGAGATACATGCCATTGCTTCCACCATATGCTTTCCACCTTGACCATTCTCACACAATGATCATAAGTAGGCTGCCACCATTGCTTAAGTGGTTTGCTTTTAGATGGTCCTCCAACATGCTTTATGCTTCCTTGAATACCATATCTCCTCCATGAGTGATGAGGTAGATTTAAATGGGGAAGGGAAAGGGAGGGTCTTACCACTTGCCTTATGCATTGGTCAAGGGCAGTGTCTACTCCACAATTACAATAGCTTTTATGCATGTTAGTTACAAGATACCCATTAGAGTTTGAAGTTACAAGCTTAATGAGTAATTGGTTGAAGTAAATACTCAAACAAATAAGGATTATCATCTTTGGCTCAAGAAGGAGAGGAGAGACTCACAAAATACAAGAATAATATCTTGCTTATTAAGTTGCTTGTACATACAACTAGGTGAGAGAAGGGTGTGAGTGTGAATGGACTTGAGGTCCACTTGTTCACCTATTTAAAGGTGAGGCCATGAGGCATTTTGTATGAGAGCAAGGCCTAGTTGTATGTATAAGCAACTTAATAAGCAAGATATTATTCTTGTATTTTGTGAGTCTCTCCTCTCCACACACTTGATCTCACCCTTCTACTCAACCTTAGTCTCTTAATACTGACATCTCCACACCTAGATTGTAATCGTTCAATCATCCTAGTACTTGCTTCCACCCTCCTTTTTGGTGATCCTGCAGTGACAGTAACAGTGCTTTCCCTTGGATCATCTTGGTGCTTGCTTCCACCTCCTTTTCATCGATCCTATAGTGACAATAGTGTTTAGTGATTTTACTTGAATCTCACATTATGGATCAGGGATGATAGTAACCATGGGCATCAAAGGTCATGGGTTTAACTTGCAACACCTAGTTCTACCAAGTTGTGCAAGGTGTTCACTCCAATTGGCTGAGCAACTAACTTGTGCAGGGTGTTCACTCCAATTGGCTGAGCAACTAACTTGTGGTATTTGTCCTGTGGCTTGTTCACTGTCTACAAAAGTAGCCAATATTTGGAAGGGTGGTACCCCCTTGTGGAACTTGTGTGGGTGTGTGTGTGGTGAGTAGCATGGTGTGTGTGTGTAGTCGGGTCAAAGTTCCGTGTCCAACTAGAAATGGAATAAAATCTTATTAAAAAATATTACTTTACTTATATAGTTCATTTGTGTGTGTGTGTGTGTGTGTGTGTGTGTGTGTGTGTGTGCATATATATATATATATATATATAACATGCACACACATACAAACAAATAAACTATATATATATATATATAGTTTATTTGTTTGTGTATGTTTTTATGTGTGTGCATGTTGTGTGTGTGTGTGTGTGTGTGTGTGTGTGTGTGTGTGTGTGTGCGCGCATAATATATATATATATATATATATATATATATATATATGTATGTATGTATGTATGTATGTATGTATGTATGTATACACACACACACACACACATATATATATGTGTGTATGTGTGTGTGTGTGTGTGTGTGTGTGTGTGTGTGTGTATGTATGTATGTATGTATGTATATGTGTGTGTCCATTTAGAAATAAATATATATATTATTCTACATCAATATAATTTATATTATCATATACTTTACTTTTCTAGAAAAGAAGAGACTGTGGTGAACCTTTCGTATCTTACATCAAAACCCCCACATGTGACATATCATTGGAAATCCCTTGAAAAATAGATTCTAAATCTACTACCTTCAACAAATTTGCAGTTAATATGCTCAAGTTATGCCTTCCCCACTAAAAGGTAAATTCCAATGATTGTGATTCCAAATCTACTACCTCCTTAAATTTTGGAGTTGATATGATTAGGTTATGTTTTTCTCACAAAAAAACAGCTTCCAATGATTATGACATATCCATGGATGCCTTCCTTGCTAAAAGGTAGATTCCAATGATTATGACATCCATGGATACCTTCCTTGCTAAAAGATAGATTCCAATGATTGCATGTCACAATCGTTGGTATCTACCCTCGGGGGAGGGGGGGTCACTAAAAAATATTTAAGAGTGAGTTCAACATAAGGGGTTTTGTCTTCTTGTTAAGTTATAGAAAACTTACATCCGTAAGGGGTTTTTTAATTGAAATAGTGAAAATTTTGTTACAGAAGAGGTACTTCTATTATAAAAAGTGTCACAAAAGGGGTGGTTTTAAAATTTAAAAATCTGGAAGTATGGGCTTTTTTAAATACCCCTTGAATGCACTTGCCACATAGGGGGTTAGCAAAGTGACCCCCCCTCCCCCCGAGTATGTGCCTTTTAGCAAGGAAGGCATAATGTGAGCATATCAACTCCAAAATTATCATGGATCTAATTTTCTAGGAAGATAGAATTTAAAAGAAACTTGCAATACTCATTAATTATTTCACGTTCAACACTTTTAAAAATTGAATACCAATTGAATAAAATAAACAAAAAATAAATTTGCAACAAGAGTTAAGGATAGAAAATACCACACAAGACAAGATTGGGTGTAATCTCCCTCAAGTGTGTAGCTCCACTTCCACGACTTGAGTATTTACAGAATTGCATTCATCAAAATAGCCCAAGGAGCTAATAATAGATGTGCGTACAATTTGGGATTGCTTTTTTCACTTTTGGGTATTGTTTTTTTAAATATTATTAACCATATGAAAGTTCCTAAGATTTCTACATATCAAAACCTTTTACCAAATATAAATGCTAATGGGCTTTTACACATGAATTAACTTTGTGTACACTTGCATATACAATAACCTTGTGCACATTTGCATATTCCATTAAGACGATTCTTGCACACATTAAATCAAGCATATTTTTCTATGATTATTAATTCATAAAAATATGATAAAATATATATCTGTAATAGTTCTTCCGTTTGAGGAAGCAACTGTTCTCAGTTGTGTAGAAGAAAATGCTACAACAACAACATTATGCTCGCAGCTATTGATGTCATAAACTTGCAAGGTAAATTTAGAGGTTCCTATGGAATACCATAGACAGACTCAGAGGTTCATTAACCAAGCATGGCTCAAAGGCACAAAGGCATGGCTCAGAGGCTTGGGTGAACATGGACTGAATAATAAAAACTCGTGTGATACCTAAACTAGTGGTCCTCACAGTCATCATCAAATCACAAGTAATATGCACAAAATTACCCTATCAACATGAAAGGCTATAGATGACATAAAATTCTAATACATGTTTAACTATCAACATGAAATTCTATAGATGACATAAAATTCTAATACATGTTTAACAAAAATGATTACCAATGATCACCATCTTCACACCACCGCTCAATCCACCAACCATACGACACCTCAATCGGTACCCTTGTATAGTGTGACATCTCAATCGGTACCCTTGCACATCTTGTTGGCTATACTCACATAGACATTGTTCACGTTAGTTAAACAATTAATTGAACACATTAATTAATTCCAACGTTATCTTGAGATATAGACAACCCATAAGAGTTCAAATAATAGCCACACACATGTATGCTAGGCATAAGTAACCCGGGAATCACCCCTCCATAATATACGAGCGTCCCTGATAAACAGTTGCATAAATGCATGATAGGATGGTTTCATGATTAGTGTGGAAGACTAGATCTACATATAATGCATGATAGGATGGTTTCATGATTAGTGTGGAAGACTAGATCTACATATAATGCATATGGAATGAACTAATCAAATGAATGTATGTGAGATGAATCTAAGTGTCCCATACCACATAGGCACGTTGCACATACACACATAGGATGGTAAACAATAGGAGACATAAATGTGTCTGGAGTAAGTATATGAAACCAATATGATGTCCCATACCACCAGATTAATTCCATATATCACTTCCTTCAGAATAGAAGTTTGTGGCGGAGTGGCCAGTTTCCTCTGAAACTTAAATTTCGACACAAATTTTCTCTATCTTAAAATTTATTTTAAGTTACTGAATTTCGACTAATCTTAATGTTAAATCTATGGATTATTAATAGGTTCTTAGGTTGTAAAAATATTATAGAAATACTTATGAAAAGTTTTTATAAATGGAAGTGAGTATATATACATATCTCCATTGTTGTGATGTTATTGAATTTTGTCTGTCAACAACAATATTAACACCGAAAAGAGATGTGAATCGTTATTGCTTCTATGGATAGGGTATCTAAAGTTATTAAATATACTGTCATGAGAAACTTAATATCATAAGAATAAAAGATAAATTGATTATGGGTATAAAGATAAAGGGATACCAACCCTAAGATAAAAAGCTATTTGACAACCAAAATGAAATTTGACATAAATAACAACACAAACGAATACAAGAAGTTGGACAATATTTACATTCCTCTAATGATGCGGGTGTGGTCGGTTATAACCATTTTCTTGGGGGGTAATTCGGTTCTAAGGTAGTGGAGTCAAACAGTAAACTCTTGATCAGATATCAACAAATCATCGTCTATACTATATCCATGAATGATGTTGATCTTCTCCAGAAGGTGACAAAAATATATATTTGGAGCAAAAACTGCAGTGTATCATGCGTTCAAATCTTTGACCATTCGTCCTGTTGCCGGTTGTTGAATATCCATAGTAAATGTTGGAATATAGCATGGTTCCATTCGGACAAATATGCTAAGCGGGGTACATTGTGCCATGAGTCGTAAGAGCTCTGAAGGTGGGTAAGGATCATGAAGCAATGATCAAGTCATAATGCTATAAACATAAAAAATTTTACATGAGAACTTGTTGAGTGTAGTTGGTGTGATGTTTTACAACTAATTTTGGTCTCTCTTGGAGAGTTTTGAGGACTGAGTACTTTTAAAATTTGAATATGGGAAACTAATAACAATTTTAACAATCTTGATTGTAAAAGAATGAAAGGAAAAACATAATTGCTAGAGTCTATAATTCAAAACAAAATAAATTTAAGTACATCTTCTATCTAGGGGCAAGGGTGCCAAGAACCCTGCTCATATAATCTTAAAAGATGACGGGGAAAAGTGTTCATAAGGTTATTCATAGCTATTATCAAAAATGCTGCCAAAAGGCTGGGTACGTGGATACAAATTTCGGATACCATGTCAAAAAAATAAAGAATGTACAATTTAGATAAAGCGTTAGGAAAGGCATTATGGGTCACCATCGTGATGTCAAAGTCCACAACTTTCATTGTTGAATCCCAAACGATTCCATGCGCCCATAGGATAATAGATGCTCATCCCTTAAAGGAAGGACCAAGGGGGAGGTTTGTGGTCAATGAGTTTCTTGACTAAAAGATAGATATGCGATCCAAAAGTTTCTCTAAGGGCCAATAAGAGACCAAAGGTTGATTAGCCATTTTGCCGATGTTGACTTCAAGCCAAGATAGTAGAACTTTATTCAAATTCTTGACAAACAAGCTTGTGTATAAAAGTATCTTATCTAGGATTCTAGGTAAAGTTCTCTTAAATGTTTTCATAACATACAACAAGAAAATTAAATTTAAATTATCCTTTGTTTATGCTATGCTTCATTATTAAACATGGTTAGAAGGTACTGAAAATTGATAAAATAAGGAAAGAATAAGACAAGAAGGTGGTTAGTTTTACTGAACTATGGACAAGGTGTTTGAGGGATCTTGAGATAAAGAAACTAAAGTTTAATTTAAAATTTAAATTAAGTTTTTTTTTAAAAATTTAGACAACTTTTCTTTGTGAGGTAAGAATGAAGCTTTTTAAAGCTTATATGATGGATAATTTATAAGTTTGTAAAAGCTTCAATAGATTGCTTGTCTAAACCTCCAACGATTATTTCATGAAAGATTTTTGGTCTCTTTAGTCTGAAGTTTTACTCCCAAATTTTAAAGCTATTGAGGAAAATTGTAACCAAAGGTTATATCAAAAGTATAGCAAAAGTATAGCGAGTCTCACCACGGTAATAATTTATGGCTTTTATAGCAAAAGTATAGCGAGTCTCACCATGGTAATAATTTGGCCAACAACATGGGTTTAGACCTTTCCTCAAAAAATTTAAACTTGTTGTGGTCAAAGCTTAATATGAGCTTTCAAAATAATGGGTTTTAGTTTTAAAAAAATTTAAGGATAGCTAAAGCTTTTTAAGGTTTAAATGCTCAACAAAGCTTTATTTAGGCTTTAATCTAAAGCTTTTGAAAACTTTATAGCTGAGCTTAAAAGATTTTGAAATCTTTTATGAAATTCTCTGTTATATCCACGGTCAGCAAACACGGCAACGAGTGAGAAATTCGCCCTACAGCTCATGCAAGTAATTCATTGAAAGTTATAAGCTTTACAAAAATAAAGCTTATAATATTACGAAGCTTTAAAGGTTCAAAGCTTAAACCTTAAGTTTCAAGGAAATAATAAAAGACAAGGCTTCTTCACGATTGGGAAAGTGAAGAAGGAAGAGATAGCCTCCTATAATTTGAAAGAAAATATATATATATATATATTCAAAGGTTTTATTATTAAGATTGAATAAAGCTTATAAATCCTTACTAAAAGCTTAATAGAGTAAAACGACACCCTTCTTTTTTTTTCCCCCCCCTTTTTTTTCACAGCAATTTGCCGTTGGCTCTGGCGCCATGGGGAAGAAGAGGGAGAAAAACAACGCTGTCTCGCCACGCTGTCGTGAAGAATGGAGAGATAGAAAATCTCGTTTTTTAAAAATAAAATTTAAAAATAGCTTATATAATATTAAGCTATAAGCTTGTTGTATTAAGCTTCTGCGCTATCAACGCCCCACGATACTGAACAGCGCGTAAGGGGAGCTCAGACCGCCATGGAGAAGAAGATGAGAGGAATTGCCGCAGATTTGGTGTAAAAGGAAGGAAAAATTTCAGTCAATTTAATTATTTTAATTCTTGTATATTCTTCCTTTACTGTGAGAGAACAATAAATTTCATTCTTGTAATTCACTTCGAACCCACCACAACCATCCATTATAGAAACCCTTCATGTCATGCTCAGTGGTTTAGCAATCCAAAAGCTAAGCCAGATTCCCCTTCAATTGTGGGCTTCATCCATACTAATGGATCAAGAAGAGGCTAAGAATTTGGAAAAACCACTTTTCATAGAGAAAGTTTTATGGCCAGTGGTTTGCCACCCTCCCCTTATCCTTGGGTAATAGACTCAATCCTTCCAAAAACCTTTGAATTAAGCTTTTAAGCTTTCAATCCTTGTCTCCATCTCCCTAGATCTAGCTCTAATACCACTCTTACGCATCTAATTTTCAAGGAAGATAGAATTTAAAAGAAACTTGCAAAAACTTGATTTGATTCCAATACTCATCAATTATTTCATGCTCAACACTTTTAAAAATTGAATACCAATTGGAATAAAATAAACAAAAAATAAATTTGCAAGAAGAGATAAGGATAGAAAATACCACACAAGACAAGATTGGGTGCAATCTCCCCCCCTCAAGTGCATAGCTCTACTTCCACTACTTGAGTATTTAGAGAATTGTATTCATAAAAATATCCCAAGGAGCTAATAATAGATGTGCATACAATTTGGGTTTGCTTTTCTCACTTCTGGCTATTGTTTTAAATATTATTTACCATATGAAAGTTCCTAAGGTTTATACATACCAAAACCTTTGACCAAATATAAATGCTAATGGGCTTTTACACAAGAATTAACTTTGTGCACACTTGCACATACAATAACCTTATGCACATTCGCACATTCCATTAAGCCGATTCTTGCACACATTAAATCAAGCATATTTTTTTACGATTATTAATTCATTAAAAATATGATAAAATATATACCTGTAACAAAAATTTTAGGAGGTAGTAGAATTAGAATTAACTTGTTATGACAACTCTCAAAAGCTCTCTATCTCAGAAGAGCTAGGAGAGGAAGGTGTGAATGCGTGGCGTAATAGGCTATGCATGTTCATCAAAACCCTAGCTCCTTGTTGTGTGAAATCATCAAATTGGTTCTGCCTAGAGCGGGGGATGTGACCCCAAGGGAGCATCACCCTATGGTAGTGCGGAGGGCTCTGGTTGCACATCATGTGCAGAATGAATATGGAACGATCTTCTGCAAAGGCTTTGAAAAGCTCTCCCATCGACTCAATACCCAAGATTCCGGATCCCCTCATCACATGGGGGCAGATAGGACAAGGGGGATATGATTTCCTCCCTGAAGGCCTACAGCCTTTATCAGATGAGTTACAACATCCCAAGGCCATTTACTTTCAGCGCGCGATCCCGCTCAAGAAAAGGGAGGAAATGACAACATAGCTTTTGGTAGCAGATCTGAAAAGGGCCCTCAATGAGATGGTCCAAGGAGAGGGAGATGGACAAGGCTAGGAGCCTCTTGCAAAACAGCCCGAGGAAAGCATCTTCAAGGTAACTCCCTCTGTTTATGAGACTGACAGGTAACACTAAAGGTAAGACTAGGAAAGATTATTTATATGTAAAAGGTTGTATAAGGTTCAGGGGATTTCAAATAGGAAATACCTAAGCAATGGTTAATAGGCATTAAAGTTAAAGTAAAAAAGAAAGTAGATGGTGCACAATGGAAGCCAAAGGGAGACATGGGTAGTTGAAGAGGCATTGGACAAGGAAAAGGCAATGTCTAGCTAATGAAAGGTCAAGGGGCTGAAGTTGAAAGGTCATGCACCATCTCTCTATAACCATGAGGTAAGAGACTATTTGGGATATGGTTGGGTGGAGAATCAAGGTTCTAGTCTTACAAGTCCTCAAGCTTAAGATGCAAGGAGCATTACATTGGTATGAGAGCTAGCGTTCAATTTCGAGGGACTCTTCATGCTTCTCTGGATGAACACAACAAATGCATAAGTTATGTTTTGCGCTTTTTAGTAAGAGGATAAGTGAATTCATTCTCTTATAGGTAGTGATCTCTCAAGTGATCTTGGGTGTGCTTCTTATAGGAAAAGAAAAGCTGCGATAGAAGTTATGGCAATAACAAAGTAGCTACTAACTTCGTCATCTGCAAGTTACCATCTCGTCCAATAGACAGTCGCCGTATCATCTGTTGGCATTAGTCATAGCAAAGCTTTCAACTTCGTCAATTCCAACAACAGCAGCGCGCTACGAGTGAGAAATCGGCATCAACACTGACGCACATAAACGGAGCGCGCTGCAGTACGTCCATCGAGAGAGGAGCTGTTTCCGTGCACGTCACGGGTGGCATGCGCGGAACTTGGAAGGCCACCAGTCGCCGTATTATGCTTTGTCCGATTCATGAAGTCGGAAACATCCTGCAGGGTCTGCCTAGAAAATCGTCGGCCGGCTATCCACCACCGGCTGCCGCTGCCTCCACCACACACAAAAAAAAAAAAGAACGTCAACCTGCCTGGTGTCATTGCGGACTTGCCCACCATCAGTGACAAGTATACTTGAGACTTCTCAAGTGGGGTGTTCCCAACAAAATTGACTTCATCGCTGCCTCCTTTGTCCACAAGGGCCAGGATGTTTGCAACATCAAAAGCCTGCTTGGAAAGCATGTCAAAACAATCCAAATCATCTCCAAGGTGACTCATCATGTGCGACGGTTAGGCTCATTAAGTATGGGATGCCCATTGAGAAGATTTTTTGGCCAAAAGATGATGATTTACAAGTGTAATGTTATTGGTAAGTTGGAGTCCATGATCAAGTCACCAAGGCCCTCAAGGTCACTTGTAAAGGTGGAAGACCTTGCAGAGTCTTGTGAAAAGTCTACTGTCAAGGAGCTTAGAAGATCTACTAGAAAGAAAGGAAAAACCTAGCCTTGTAATTTGATTGTAAATTTTTGATAACCCCTTAAGAGCTTCGAGCCCGGGGTTATCTTTTTTCTATCTTTGGTGATACTTGGTTAAGCCCTCTGATGTTATCATTTTGTAATTTACCTTGAGATCTGTGCCCTTGAGGTGTTTTTTAATGGAACCGATCTTCTTTTGTGGAAAAAAAAAAGACCATTTCATACCATTGGATCCAACTCCATGGTGAACTATTAAGGTGACCAATACATGGGAGCAGATGGGGCATTGTATGTGGTATCGAACGAACTTGGAAGAACGGACTTGATGGGAAACTTGATACCAATCCGCCAACCAAGATTTTCTCAAGCGAAATTTGTTCCGAGCGCTTAGAAGAAATCTGAGGTACACTCAGGCATTAGTTTCTCTCACAAAGCATAGTCCCAATTGCCTATTCTAAAGTTGTTGTGGCATAGCTCATAACGATCAAGTTGAGAGAGTCAGAATGATTTGTGTGCTTAGTCACACGCAGTGCACTTTATGCTATATGCTTGATAGGCACAGGGAGAATCTTTTTTCATCAAAGTCTTCATTGAGAGCATGGAGTAAAGGTTGGTGCTCTTTTTTTTTTGCAAATTCTTGCGTATGGGGCCATAAAATGAATTTGTTCATATGACTTGTGTCATATTAATATTTTTAAGTTTTGTACATCACAAAGAACCATTACATGCAAAAGGTCTTGTATGTATTGTACACTCGGGACGTATGTGTTGGAGTATGATGGGATTGGGATGTATGTGTTTGGTGTGTTTCACACTCGATTATTTGAGCTTCTTGCTCTAGTTACTCTGGTATTGGCTTTGTGTGGACATTTAAGTTTTTGCAATTGAGTATCTACATAAGCATGCATGTATGGGTCATGCATGAGATTGAAGTTTAATATCATGTGCTTTTAGCATGTGATTAGAAGCATATATATCTTTTGCATGCTTGCATCAAGTGTATGAAGGATGATTAGTCACATGTTTCAACACAGTTGACTAGTGGATGTAAGAACACCAGTTAAGTATGTTGATTTACTAGTAAAGTGTTAGTGATAATCAATAGTTAATGTTTTTCCCCTACTCTCTTTATGTATTGCGTCGATAAAGTTCAAACTATTGGAGAGTTCAGTTGCGGACTTATTTTTCAAGTCTTTAATTTATGTCTAAGCAACCCATCTGAGTCATAGTCTACATATCTTAATGTAGTACCCTTCCTTGCACAGCAAACGAGCTTTTACATGGTTGAGAAACCTATGCAATTGGGCATGCAAAGGGACATAGAGTTGTTGGCCCTAAAGGTTAAATATTTTTATGCATATCACATGTATGTTTGTGTTATGATATGTTGAGTTCACATCAAATAAGTTGGTTTATAAATTTTTATCATAAGATCCTATTGTGTCGATCATATTCCTTTGGACATTTATGGTCAAGGGTTTTTTACAATGTTGTGTGACTAACCTATTGACCAAACAAAGTTTGTGTTTGTTGTTAGTTAGTAACAGACTTCAATATCAAAAGTTATGTGTGTCATGTGCTCAGTACGAACACATTCCAATGAGGTTTTACCTTTCCGAAGAACTTGTTTTTTACTTAAGGGGATACTCCTTTGATCATTGATTTTTCATTGAGTTCAAAAGGTTATCTAAAGATAAATGTTGATGTATATGAATTGCACATACAAGCACTTTAAGGTTGAATTCTTTTAGTGTTTATGTGTAATGGAGTACAATTCACATCTATTATTAGGTAACTTCATTTACAAAGTTTAATCTTAATGAATGGTCACGATGCCTCAAACGTAATCTTTTTAGATTCGTTTAAAGGTATGACTCATCAAAAAGTACCACTTTGGTTCATGAACAAAACGTTACCAATGTTGATTCAGGATGGTAAAGATAGTTAATGCCTAGTAAAAGTGGTAGGTCTACGTATAAATAAGAGTCTAATTCCTTGGAAAAGAGACAGACAATAGAAATTCTCGATTGAGTTGACGGTCGAGAAGTAAAAGGAATTGGCCAGGGGAGTAAATGGTTACTTTACTCTTCATTGCTTATGGTATGCAAGGTCGGTCAACTAGTAGTACGTAAGATACTAAAAGGTAATAGAACAATCTTATTTGGGAATTGTGTCTCACATAAAGGAGGTTATCCGTAAGATTGGTTCTAGTTAAGTGTATACAAGTGTGCACTAGAAAAAGGTCGATGGTAACCAGGTAAAGTTTCTCAGTGATCATGACACTCGAGAAGTAAAAAAGAGCAATGAAAAGTCATTAACTGCATACAAGCTTTTGATCAAGGACATATGCAAAGTTGGTGGACATAATCATATTGGTTTGTCCTCATGTTTAGCATCAACCACAATAAAGTATCCATCTTGTTTTCGAGGATAAAAACTTTTCTTTCAAGGGGGAGGAAATGTTATGAGACTGACAGGCAACACTAAAAGGTAAGACTAGGAAAGATTATTTATATGTAAAAGACTATATATAAATAAGATTAAGGGGATTTCAAATATAGGAAATACCTAAGAAATGGTTAATAGGCATTAAAGTTAAAGTAAAAAGGGAAGTAGATGGTGCACAATGGAAGCCCAAGGGACACATGGGTAGTTGAAGAGGCATTGGACAAGGAAAAGACAATGCCTAGCCAATGAAAGATCAAGGGGCTAAAGCTAGAAGGTCATGCACTATCTAGGCCTATATAACCATGAGGTAAGTGTTATGGCTCACCCTAATCCTCCTTGAAACACATCTAAAAAGAGATTACTTGTTGGTGAACCGCAACTGTCCTGAGGATCTTTCCAATGGTCGAGCTCATAACCCTTGAGCTCTCCAAGCTCTACAACTCCTTGAGAAGCAATTCCACCGTGCCTCTCCGCGAGCATTGTCACACCGCTGCTTTGCACTATGAGTACTCATCCCTCCTCTCACTCCACTTCACTCACACAAACTCACTAGCATGCATTAGGGAGAGAGATTAGCAAGAGTATTAGCAAGAGCAAGACTCAATTGCAAAATAGGAGAGTATTTTGTATTATAAGAGATATTCACTTATATACATGGCCATAAGTGTTCACACTCACTTAAACTATGGCCGAAAGGGCACTTTAGGTCATAAGAGGCCTAATGCTATTACAATGACTACTCTCATAATATATCCATGAAGTACATCACTTAGGACTTCATACTATTGCTACCACACACTCTTAAAGTGGGAATCACCATAAATACTCCATCACACCATTACAGGTGCCCACGGGTCCAAGTTGTAGCTTTGGACACTACTGCTTCATATCTTGAATGTATGACCCTTTGGTGTATCTATCGTGACTCCTTGATGTAAGATAATGGCAGTAGATCTTGTTAACCCTAGAAATGGGTTAACATCCCCCCCTTCCTGATGGCAATCGCATCCTCATGATCGCATTGAAGACCTTTGTGTGGGGAGAATGGACAAGCTTTATCGATGGCTTTGATGTTGAGTGATGTTCAATGGTCTTAGTTCCTTCGGAAGGAATAATAAAAGCTAGTTAGTGAATGAAAAGGTTAGTGGTTTATCAAGAATTCCTAACGGAGTGGGGGATGAGGTATGATTGCATTTTTATATTTGTGTAAGATCTTTTTTTTTTGCTCACTTTGTTTTTGGCAATCATAAGCAAGATTACATGTGATTTGTGTTAGTAGTAGGGATACTAAGAGATGTTAATAATGGGAGAGAAGAGAAGGAAGGATCCAGAGGAATGTAGACATAATCATCAAAATGGGCAAGATTACATGTGATTTGTGTTAGTAGTAGGGATACTAAGAGATGTTAATAATGGGAGAGAAGAGAAGGAAGGATCCAGAGGAATGTAGACATAATCATCAAAATGAGATGGTGATTCTTAGTTCCTCATTTGATTCATTGAAAGCGACATTCATTAGTTGAAGAAATTGGCCTTCGATGATGTCCGTTTGTGTGGCAGGATTTTTGTCAAATATTGTTGAATAAGACTTGTTCCTGCATGCCATGTGCTTTTTATGTTTTTATGTATATTTAAGTGCTCTTATGAAGCAGATATACATGAAGTACAAGAATTGAGTCATATAGACTCTTATTGAACTGCTCTGTGTTGAAATAACCACTTGTTGGTGGTGAGGATTGAAAGAACTATGTTGACTTGCAAGGCTAATATAGATATCTTCACCAAGGATTGAAGATCATTGATTTGTGAAGATGGTAGCATCGTTTGGAGAGGTTTAAAATTTGAAGGAAATTTCTAGGCGATGGGTTGTACCATTGACTAAGATTTCGCCCACCATGGTCCCCCCATCCAGATATGTACCTAAGAGTTATCGATGGTAAGGCTTTGGTGTAAATATTCTCCAGTGCATGAGTATGGATATGTACTCATGGAGCGATTGCTACATTAATTTAGCCAAAAGAATAGTAAGCTATAAGCTTATCAAATATATAATGGCTATTGAAGATCGTTGTTGGGAAAGTGTTAATGCGTGAGATGGCTTAATTTGTGATATGGCTTAAATCGTGAAAGTGGAAGTTCTTAAGCCGTGAGACTGTTAATTCGTGAGAGACCTGAACTCGAGAGATTGCAAGTTTTTTGGCCCTGAAGGGTTATTCCGTGAAATGGCCGAAACTCATGAAAGGTAATCCCGTGTCTCTGTGTGAAAGTGCAGGTTTTTAGGCTGTGAAAGGGAATCCCCTGAAAGTGTAGGCTGTGAAATGGAATTCCGTGAAGGGTAATTCTGTGAAATGGAATTCCATGAAATGGGGTAAACCTGTGAAAGTTAGTTCCGTGAAATGGAATTCCGTGAATGATAATTCCATGAAAGTGTAGGCCGTGAAAGGGTAATTCCATGAAATGGGGTAAACACTTGAAATGGTAATTCCGTGAAAGGGTAATTCCGTGAAATGGGGTGATTCCGTGAAATGAAATTCCATGAAGTGTAATTCTGTGAAATGGAATTCCATGAAGGGTAATTCCGTGAAATGGTCTAAGGTTGTGAAAGTGCAGGGCAGGGGCCGTGAAATTGCAGGTTTTGACCTCGATGGTTTTTTATTTGAAATGATTCTATGGGTCAGTTAGGGCATGACGTGAGAGCAACAGGTTCTTGTGCACTTATGCTTCACATCCAGAGGGGTGACAAGAGCATTGTGAGTTTGTCTCTCTGATGCGCTCATAAGTCTCTGTTTGCAGACGTGGATATTGATTCTTGAATTTTTGTCTCAAATGTTGTCGAGATGGTAAGTAAGACTGCTGGTTGGTTACCATTGGGGTTGTTTGAACACACAAGCTCTTGTGTAGGTGCTGAATGCACAAGAGTGGTTGAGTGAGGCTTGTGTGGTGTTGCATGAGCCTTCATTCTTGTCGAACTTTAGGTGAAGTTGTTGGGGTTGAAGTCGATTTGTGAGGCTTTCTTCACGTTATTCAATTTTGGCAACCATATGATGGGATTACCAACATAGTATCCTTGTTGTTGTTAAAGCACATGCATAGGCACCCATTTTTTAAGAACATTATAAATTGGTGGCTGATGCGCTTGGTTATGAGGTTTCCTTCTTTGTGCAAGCTTAGGGGACTTTGGGATGCATTTGGGAATCCAAATTTTGTTATTACTTTGGTAGTACCCTAGTGCTTTTGCAGTAATATTTTTGGTACCCACACTTCATGACTTGGTGGAGTTCTTTGAGGAGCTTGCATAGGCTTTTGTGGATGGTGTTGTGGAGTATTTGTCTTTTTCTTTGGCCTCTGAGTGCTGCATTAAGGAAGAGGCTTTTGTGGATGGTGTTGTGGAGTATTTGTCTTTTTCTTTGGCCTCTAAGTGCTGCATTAAGGAAGAGGCTTTGACTATCGAGGCACCCAAATTTGATTGGCACCTTCATATTAGCCTTGAGCTACAAGTAGCTACTTTTTCCCCCACACCTTGATACTATTAAGATACCTCTATTTTGGTTGTCTTGGTGGAGTTTTCTTTTTGGTTGATGTGGAAGGTTTGGGGACCTCCTTCACATTGGTTAGCGTTGAGGCTATAGGTTTGAGACCCATGGGCATTGTTGACAAATGAGGCTAGAGTCTCTTGTGGAGTGGCTGTCGATGATGAGGATTTCGAGCATGCGGTTCCTTTGGTGGGTTTTGTCGATGAAGAGGCATAGGCTCCGGGGCTTTTTCTTTGAGTTCCTGGTTAGAGATAGATGGTTGCACCGTGGCTCAGGAATAGTTGTTGATTGCAACGTATTGGCATCTAACTTCGTTTGGTGAGGATGGGATTGAAGGAGTAGATGCTTTATTGGAGTCAGTCATTGACGCATGTGGTAGGTCATTGTGTAGAAGGGCTTTTGTGGAAGAGACTTGTAACCTTTTGCGTTCAACATCATAGAAATTCATTAAAGGTGTATCCTCTTCCTTGCATTATGGTATTGTCAACTTTTTGTCATTGACCATCATGATGACTCTATCGCTAGCAAAGCACAGTGGTGCTTGGGCAGCAATAGTCCATTTATGCCCCAAGATCAAATTTGCTTCCAACACATACTCAACCACAAAACACTTGCAAGTAAGGGGATTAGTTTCAATATACATTTTATGTTCAAAGTACCCCAAACATGGCATGTTCAAGTCTTATGTAAAGGGAATTCTTTCAAGATGAGCCATGAGTGTTGGTTGTCCTAACAAATTCCATAACTCGAGGGTCATGAGATTGTGTTCTCTTGTTGGATAAAGTTGTGCTTGAGCTGTGGTGATTTTATTTGAAATTTTCATCCAACCAAACTCCTAGGAAGTAAAAATATGTTTGAAGTTCCAGCTCCTCTATGGTCTCGTTCTCCCGTAGCAATTATACAATGCCTGTAGGAGTGTTCAAGGTGACTGTTTCCATGGATTTATTAATTGAATACAACGCGTCATGTATCCAAGTTCCACCAAAGGATGACATCATACTCAAGGGAATCTAGGGTAACATGGAATGTAAATTCCACATCTTTACCCCGATTGTTTGAGTAACATAGCTAAAAAAATCAGAAACTTCAATGTTTTTCCCATTGGCTCCTTTTGCAAGACCATTGTTTGTAGGGATGAGTTTAGGTTGTCCCAAAAATGACACCCAAGTGTCTATTGTCATGATGTTATGACTAGCTCAAGGGCTAATTAATGCACGTTTGCGCTTAACATCATTGCATGTAGGAAAATCTAACCATACTATGATAGAATCTTCCAAAGGAACCATGGATATTTCAGTTTTTGTTTCAGCTTCAAATCCCATTTCTATTTCATATTCCCATTCACTTTCATCCTCATTTTGGCTCGTACCCAATCTGTACACTGGCACACTTGGTCCTCTGACAATTTCAAATGAGGTCTGTTTGGAAACTTGTGAGTCCTCACAAGTTTGGAAACTTGTGAGTCCTCACAGTCCTGTTCTATAGAGCTCCTTATATCTTGGTATAACTCATGTTGAGCCCTTAAAGGTGCAAGTATTATGCTGGCTTCACCATGAGAGAAGAGCATTCCTCCAAATGAGGTTTTGAGGGACTACTTTAATTTTGTAAGGGAATTATTAAATTCCTCACGTGCTTTCTCAAGTGCATAATTCGTGCAATCTGTCTCTCAAATGACTCTTTTGTAAAGTGTATGTCTTCCTCTTGAAAGGGGAAGCGGTACTCTTTTGGGCTTTGTATTTTGGTTGCTTTTTTAGGATTGGCAATATGAGGCTCAATCACAACTGGTGATCCTGTAAGACACTCAACCAAGCTAAGCATGCTCTCCTGAGCTTGCTTTTTTCATTTCGCATGTCTTATGATCATGATTTTCCATTTGGGGTGGTTGGATGGGTTGGTTGGGTGTCTAGTTTCTTGATTGGTCTATGAGATGCACTGAGTGAAGAGTCAGAACTTGTTTCATCCTCACTTAGTGACGTACTAGAACTTGTTTCACCTTCTCACTTTCTTTGGATCGTAAGATTTTCTTTATGTTTGCCCATGTGACGAGATCGAATTTTCTTTTGGGCTGTTGTATCCTGTGTCGCAGATATGGGTTTTGTGGTTTGTGTGGTGGCCTTTGAGGTGAATGCTTTTGCATCATGTATAGCTTTTGTCTCTTTTGAGTTTAAGTCCTCTTTTGGGTTTATGTCCTCCAGAGGCTCCTTTTTCCTATCCTTTATTTTAACCTTGGTTTTGATAGTTTATTGTCCCTTGTTCTTTTTTGGATTTAGAAGGTTTTTCTTTTTCTTTTGGGTTCTGCTTTAAAGCATGTTCTTCTACCCATGTTGAGGTATTATCTTTTGCATTCATTTTGACTGTTTCTTGTACCTTGGCTTGTAAGTGTGTAACAACATTCAAGCGTACCGTGGACAATTTCCCATTTTGTATACTTAAGATGTTAAGAGTTGTATTTTGTGAGACGAGTTGCATTGAAGCAACTCGTCCATTTTAGGAATTTTTTGGACCCAAAAAGAGCCTCCTAAAAAGGATTCTTATTTTAAGGGATTACACTACAAGACAATGCTGCCATACACGCGTTTCATACACATGATAAATTACGAGCGCGTGTATGGTCGCGCATGTATTTGAATAGAATCGGGCGCGTGTATTTTTGCATTTAAATTCGCATGTATATTTGCATTTATCAACGCGTGTATAAACGCGTTTATATACACACAGTAATACACGCATCTATACACGCTGCCATACACGGATTAATACACGCATGGTAAAGAAAAACTGAAGAAAAACTGAATTCCTTTACAAAATTAAGAACTATTTTCTTTAAACCATCTCATAGTACATTACAGTATACATCATTACACAATCCCACTACATGCATTTACAACAATGAAATATATTCAAAAATAAATCATGCATATGAGATGATAGAAATGTCATCAATTTAGAACGTACAGTGAGACGGATTGGTTAGGGTTCGATCTCATCTTCAATAAGATCCATCCTTGCCAAACGATCAACATCAATATCCATTTGATCAATTTGTAAGACTACGATTAAATTTATTCCACTATCGATATTATGTACTCCATTGATAATGGTATCGATGTCCTGATCATCCTCATCAACATCACCATCATCCTCAATGGTAGGGTCATTCTCATGATCATGAGAAATGGCACGCTCATCCTCATTATCATGATCATCTCTTATTTCTTGATCATCGATCACAACATCTTCATTGGCATGTTCGACATCATCTTCATTGCGGCTTGTTACATCCTCCATATGCTCCATATCAGTGAATGTATTATACATCACTTTGGAACGTGGTGCAATAGGGATGACGTACCACCATTTAATGTCATGCACCATTGGTAGATAGATAACCTACTCAAATACACATAGTACAGTAATTAATTAGCATATCAAAAGTCAAGGGGTACGCGAGCTTAGATATATATGTACATGAAACACATTAGTAAAAAAATGCATACCTGCTCACATTGTTGTGGCAATACGAGCCTATCTTTCTTTGTTTGCCAAAACTTTGTAGAGTCAATAGTTACATAGCCACTTGCATGGCGTTTTATCGTTGCATCAGGCCCTTTTTCCACCACGTTCATTTGCCATTTGACATCCAAAACATACACAAAGAAGCGACAAAAGTCAAGCCTAAATATGTCTTGGATTATGTCACAATAATCATCCATTTTTCCATTAGCTCCCTCAAAGCTACTAATGACACCACAATCTGTATTTCTCTTTTCATCAATTCTTTGTGTTCGAAAATGCTTGCCTTCACACCATATAGCATTGAACATAGTGCACTGGACCAAAATAGAAGCAATATTTGTGTAAGCAATGTGAATAAATCTTAAAAGGAAATCACTTACAACTAATGCAAAACATTAGTTCTATGTACCTTTAACATGCATCCTCGTGCATACTCCCATTCTTCCGCTGTGATATGCAGCCCCTCGTCGCTCTCTGCTCTCTCCATTTCCTCATCCAACCAATCAACATGGATATCATTCGGAAGTGTTGCTAGATGCTTAGGGTACGCCTTCCGAGAGCCATGTTGCCTCCGAAAGAGAGCTCTTTCTGCTTGCCTTTTTGTCTTTGCATCCTCATATCTTGTAACCCATCTGCTCATTCATCACATCACTATTAAGGATACAAGTGAAATTGAGATCATCAATCAATGTTCTGTCAATTACTTTACTCTGTCCTTTTCCTTGAGGCACAATAGAGTCATCCTCAAGTCCTCTTCATTGCTCCATAGTCATAGCAAAGAGCTGTCCACCTGACCAAGAAATTCTGAAATATATACAAGAGACTCTTGTATCAACCAACCCTCGGCCATGCTTCCTTCAGGCCTTGCACTTTGCCTCGGAAAGTCTTTTAAGGTCTTCATGAAGCGCTCTAGGAAGAACATCCAACGTGCATGCACAGTACCACATAAAGCAATTTCGTCCACTAAATGCACAATGAGATGTAGTTGACTTGTGAGAATGGTTCGCGGAAAAGTCTCCTCTACCAAACAAACCACCTCCACTCCGATAACACGCGCATCATCCAACGTGGCTGGATCAATTGCTTTGGAACTAACATATCTGAAAAATAAATAAATAGTATGTTATACCTCATGCACGTTCATTTTGCAAGGTATAATGAAGGGTGATCTGACATGGGTTTTACATACCTCACAAGCTCGCCCATCTTATAAATACATTTTTTCAAACTCTTATTTGCACAATGGTCGATGCTAGTAGGTAGTATGAACTGCGCACATAAGAGCACATGTATGTATGGTTTATGGCATTACAAAATTTAATTTCAACGTACAAGACTTGGAAAACACTTACTTGAAGCATCTTGTGCCAATCGTGGGACTTCAACCCGTATAGTTGCTCAACGCCTCTTTTCTTAGTGGTTGTAAAGGCTCCCTTCAATGATCTCATGCATCCAGTGGGAGTACGCAAAGTGGTGATGGCCTGCTTTACCTGCTTCTCCTCTTTCTTTGATATAATCCATGGTGCAGGCAGAAGACGAACGTGCCCACCCACCTCTCGTGGCCAAGCTTGATGCATACGTCCTGCGACCCGCAAGTCCTCATGTACGCTAACATTGTCTCGTTTACCAATAATATGTTCCCAAATACCAGATCCCACATTCTTGAAGATGTGCATGGGATCAAGAAGATGGTTGATCTTAAGATGGGTCCAATATGGCAGCCGAAAAAAATGGAGTACCTACACAAGGGATTGCTCTATGTGACCTTTAATCCAATTAGAGACTACACAAAACAAGATTGAAAAAACATTACTATACCTGTTCATGCCATCTGGAGGAAGAATAGTTGTAGACTCCCAAATACGCTTCCAATCTTTTGCACGAAGTGTTTGTGGAGGAATGTTACTCTTACTAGCAACATATTTAGGATCTGAGGGGAGAAATCGATGATGATTATCGAATATGGTCTTACACAAACCGTCAGCATACTCATGTACTAACAAAGGGCCACAAACAGGACATGCATGTTTACCCGATGTTTTCAAACCTGTTAAAATATAAATAAAAGTTAGAATAATAAAGTCAATATGTATAATTAATATATAGTATTAGAGTAGGGAGGTAATTAGAATTCTTACCAGAACAATCGCTGTATCCTGGAAAGTCATGCATTGTCCACATCAACACTGCTTTTAAGTCGAAGTGTCGAGAGGAGGGAGGCCTACTAATGTCCACCACTGCAACACCTCCCCATAGTTCCTCCAACTCATCAATCAACGGTTCAAGATAAACATCCATATGCTTGACTTTATGTTTCCCTGGAATTAGAAGAGATAACATAAGATGTCCCTTCTTGATCGCCATTGATGGTGGAAGGTTGTAATTCACCAACACAACTGGCCACACGCTGTATGCGGTGCTTTTGAAACCAAATGGATTCACTCCATCCATACCTAGGCCAAGTCTCAAGTTTCTGGGCTCTGTTTTAAAGCTGGGCCACTCATCTTCAGTATGCTTGCAGGAGTGTCTGCGGGAATTCTCCACATGCCATCATCCGATCGATGTGAGGAATGCCATGACATGAGCTCTGCTATGGATTTGCACTTGAACATGTGTTTGATGTGAGGAATTATAGGAAAGTGTCGCAAGACTTTACGAGGTACATCAAAACTCTATGAGGTACATCAAAACTCTTCATATCTGTTCTGTACCTTGCTTCACCACAAGTGGGACAATGTCGAGCCTCTTTATGCGTCCCACAAAAGAGAATGCAATCATTGACGCATGCATGTATGCGATCATAATCCAATCCTCCAAGAGATGTCACATAGCGCCTCGCTATGTCTCTTGAGGTGGGTAGTCTATTTCCCTTTGGAAGCATGTTTGATAATAGCCTGCATTCAATATCATCAATTATAATTAGTCTTAAATCCTAAACCTTAAACCACTAGTTCAAATTTGTAAGTTAGAATGCTTACTTCAATAATGCGTCAAGACTTGCATTGCTCCATCCATAAACTGTTTGTATATTGAGTAGTTTAAGTGAAGCACGTAAAACAGAGAATGTGCACCCTTCAAACACCGGTGTCGATGAAGCCTTGTAAAGATGCTCTTGTTCCATATCATCGTCGTCCATACCTTTGGGATCATCCTTAAAAAGATTCCGCACCATATCATCAAGCACTTCCTCTTCCACAACTTCGTGGGGTGCAAGGCTATTGTCATCCCTTTTCCACTCATCTCTGACAATAGATCCCGAAGCTCCAGCATCATCTCGTCGACGCTTTGCGTGCTCTCGTCGCGCGTAGGGCACCATGTTAGGGTGTGGTACTGCATCCTGCTTCAATTAGAGTTTATATATTACAACTCTATTAATTTAATTTGGATACCATGAGTCATTTGAATACCATCAATTTACATCTACTCACCTCTAAACCTGTTTGATTCCATTCTCCATACATGGAGATGTGATTCAAGGTAATTCGACGTGCTCGTACAATGCATCCTTGACATCGATTACACATACATTTGATCCGTTGTCCCAACCACACATCGCGATTATGATGACGCATTGTCTCATCTTCCCCAGAACTGCTTGAAGAGGTTGATGACATCCTATGTACAAACCAGAAAACACAAAATCATAATATGTTTTAATGAAAGTATAAAAATCGCGTGTATTGATGCGGCTATTTCTTAAAAATTGCGTGTATTAACGCGGCTATTTCCTAAAAATCGTGTGTATTAACGCGAGTAATTCCTGCAAAACGCGTGTATAAACGCAGCTAAATTCTCATACACGCGTTTATAAACGCGACGGTCTATTTAAACTAAAAATAGCCAGCCTTCCCCAAATAAAGATTTTGAACTAACATATCAACACTGCTTTCGTTTTCGCCTCTTCCAACAGAAACGAAACCTAAGTGCAAGGAGGGAGCAGAGAAGGAGCACACACGGGAGGAAACCGAGCAAGAAAGAAGACTCACTTTTTCAGAGGTGAGTCAGTTTGTCCTTTGCCTTGTCTCCTTCCTCAGATTTGTTTATGCTATTTTCTCTTTGCTTTTTGGGTTTGTCTCCGTCCTTTTGCTTCTGTGCACACGATTTTGGGTGAACGATTCTGACAAGGGCGACAGTGGTCCTTTTATAAGGACATTTTGTCGGAGGTCGGTCCCTTTCAAAAAAAAATTTGCGCAGGTCGCGTGTAGAAACGCGTGTAAAAGCGCGTGTATCCTGTCTGCAGAGTCTGTTCACACGGATATACACGCGTTTTTGGACGGGTGTATGCACGCATTTTTTGACGAGTGTATACACGCGTTTCTAGACGGGTGTATGCACAAGACTGTGTTTCCTGTTTCCATGGTTTGCAGGCTGATAGGTGACTTGAATGATGATATTTGTGTGAGTCAAGAGACAGCCCATGATGTACATGAAGATTATTTTTGCAGGTTCTTTATGGATATTCTAGGTTCTTCATCCGATCCATTTGCGTACACTGATGGAGATGCTAAATCATTTTGGGCACCATCCTGGTCCAGTTGAGCTTACAGAGTATATGTATGCCCATCCCCCTCCTTCCATGCCTGGTGTCTATACCCCTACCGCGAGTATCCAGGGCACTCTAGTGCCGTCTATGCCTACGAGTCCGACGAGACGGCATGTAGCTTCTTCTCTTCCACGTCCACCGAGGAGACATACCTCGTCCCAGACACACTCACGCACACCCTCACAGCCACCATCACGTGCTCCCTCACAGAGCCACCGTCACGTCAGGGCTCACAGCCACCGTCACGTAGACAATCCCCCAGTCGTGACTCCACCCGCAGCAGTAGGAAGAGTGGGAGTGGAGGATGCGGCGGGTGCTTTGGTGGGGGAGGTGGGGGAGGTGGGGGAGGTAGTAGGGCACGTGGTGAGAGAGGAGATAGAGGGAGAAGAGTTAGAGGAGACAGTTCGGAAGAGGAGGAGATGAGAGAGGTGGAGAGAGTGATCTGCTATGATGTGACGGATAGGGGCGGGATAGTGATGGATGCGAGGGGGAGGGAGGTAATGGAGTACATGCGTGGGGTAGTATCAAACTCGTATAGAAATTGTTTTATTAAATTTAAAGACCAAAATAGCCGATTAGTTGGGGAGGTGATAGAGGCTGTACATAGTCAGTACCCCAATCCCCCACATGCTACATTCTCGGATGTATGGAGAAGGACACGAATAAGGGAGATCTTAAGTAATAAAAGATCTCACCTTAAAAAACTCGCGTACGATGATCGACTAAATGTAGCTGCGCCGGGTGGCTATCCTGCCGAGAAACCTGCCACCACTGCGCACAAACGCGAGTGGAAGGAGGCAAAGAAACGAGCAGAGGGTGGCGTGAAGAGCAGGCAGCATGTGGAGGCACGACGGATCCAGATGGAGACCATTGGATCTTCGCATTTCAGATCTGGCGGCGTCGAGTCATGGGAGGCAGAGTTCGTAAGTATCTTGCCACTTTATTTGATTGTTTACTTAATTCATTGATTCTATGATTGTTTTAATCTTACAAATTGTGTTGATTATGATACAGCGACGGGTTACGGGGAGGAAGCCCACAACCCACGATACTGCGTATGCTCGCCGGCATAGCAGACGTGACACGTGGGCCATCTTCAGAGCCGAGGGATGTATTATGGACGCGCAGTTTGAGATGGCCATGAGACCATACGATCGACAGGTACTTGAAAATTCTAAACAAATGATTTTGGTTTATTGAATTACATATATATATACTTATATACTATATATTACTTGAACAGGCACAAGCTGCTGATGATCCACCCGTTGCCACTGCAGAGGGTGGACGTGAGCACTACTCATCGGACATTCCGACCGATGTGAGCTCATCTGAGCATGTAGGGAGCACCGAGTCATCATCTGGGTATGAGTAGTACTCAGACTTATAGTATCACAATCCATATTGAGGATGTGGTTGTATATATTTTTTTGTAAACTGAAGCCATGGGCTACTTCGAGATATGGACTCCCTTGTATATATGTGTGAAATTTTGATAGTAATATTGAATCGTGAATCGATAGTATTACATTCATGTCTGTCTTGAATCGTGTATTGACTATGTATGCATTCATGTCGTTCTTGTCTTAATCTCTCTCGTGCATATGTTCTTCGTGGATGGTCTAATGCACAAAAAAAAAATCCAGAGAGTGTTATTGGGTGCTGGAATGCTGGAACAGTATTCAGGCACCAAATAGCACTCTCTGGATTTTTTTTTTGCTCTCTGTTCGCGTGTATAAACGCGTCAGAACTGCTAAAAATCGCGTGTATATACGCGGATAATCTGCAATACACGCGTGTATAAATGCATCAAAACTGAGAAATACGCGTGTATAAGCGCATCTAAATTAACAAAACGCGTGTATAGACGCATGTATCAACGCATCTAAATGCATCTGAGCTGAACAGAACGCGTGTATACACCCGTGTACGAGCACGTCTCAGAAGTCCTATACACGCGCTTTTACACGCATGTCTCTGGCTGCGATGATACACGCGCTGATACACGGGCCTGCTACTTTTTTTCACAAGTCATTTTTAGCGACTAGGAGCGCGGGTATGAGCCCGATCCCTTGTAGTGTTAGAGCTTAAAAAGCTGGGCTTAAGGGAGACAAAGGCTATGATGACCCCTATTTCTTGCCTTGCCACATCAGCCATACCCCCCTAGTTTCACTTTTTAAAGGAAATATTCTCATACTCTCTCTCTCTCTTACTTTTTGACTTTTCTCATACTCTCTCTTACCTTTTGATTTTTTTATCTTCACTCTCTACAAATTGAATCTTTCTTGTCAGTTTGAAATCTCCTTTCTCATTAACTCCCACCATATCTCCCTTCCACATCAGCAAAACATTCTCGTATTTAGGTGGGTCCCAAAAAGTGAAAATTTTTATTTTTTTATTTTTTTACATTTTGAGGTGGAAAAAACACCACCCAACCAATATGTATGAATTTTTTATCTTCACTCTCTACAGATTGAATCTTTCTTGTCGGTTTGAAATCTCCTTTCTCATTAACTCCCACCATATCTCCCTTCCACATCAGCAAAACATTCTCGTATTTAGGTGGGTCCCAAAAAGTAAACATTTTTTAATTTTTATTTTTTTACATTTTGAGGTGGAAAAACACCACCCAACCAATATGTATGATGAAAATAAAATTTTCCCTCCAAAAAGCTTATAATTCAAGGGTCACGTCAGAAGCCTTCGCATTGTTCTGGCACTTCTCTCCTAGCCACTCAGGATCAATTGTGAATGCATCATTTCTGATGCATTTATAATGAAGTTGAGCACACTAATTGTGAATGCATTTATAATGAAGTTGAGCACACTAATTGTGAGAGAAACAGTAGTTTACAAGATAAAAACACCTTTAATCATGTGTAAAAATACAGTGTTTATCATCCAATGCATCAGAATTGCACTGCTCCCCTAGCCACTCAGGATCATTTCTGATGCATTTATAATGAAGTTGAGTACACTAATTATGAGAAACAATAGTTTATAAGATAAAAATAGCTTTAATCATGTGTAAAATTACATTGTTTGTCATCTAATGCAGAATTGCTCGTGGAGGACTGGGGAAGCTATGCCAGAATAGTGCAAATTTAGACTCTGCAACGGTGGTGTAGGCTCAAAATTTGCATTGTTCAGGCACTATCTCCCAACCACTCATGATCATTTTTGATGCATTTATAATGAAGTTGAGTACATTAATTATAAAAAATAGTAATTTACAAGATAAAAATACCTTTAATCATGTGTAAAAATACATTATTTGTCATCCAATACATCAAAATTGCTCCTGGAGGGCTGGGGAAGCTATGCCAAAATAATGCGAATTTGGGCTCTACAGCAGAGCGGTGCAAGCTCAAAATTTGCACTGTTCTGGCACTGCTCCCCCAGAACTCAGAATCATTTCTGCTGCATTTATAATGAAGTTGAGTACATTGATTATAAAAAATAGTAATTTACAAGATAAAAATACCTTTAATCATGTGTAAAAATATATTATTTGTCATCCAATAATGGATCAGAATTGCTCCTGAAGGGCTGAGGAAGTTGTGCCAAAACAGTGCAAATTTGGGCTCTATAGCAGCGGTACAGGCTCAAAATTCGCACTGTTCTGGCACTGCTCCCCCCCAAGCTCCCAGGGTCATTTCTAATGCATTCACAAAAACATTTATGGTACAAACTAGAAAAAACAATGATATACTTGTTGATGAAAATAAGTTCGCAAAAATTGTATTGTATTCATAATAAGAAGTGATACATCATCTTTACAAAAGCTTTCTTACAATATTGAGCTTCCTTCTCTTGTTATTGGGCAGAGTGTGCTCAAGGAGTGATTGGGCTGAGGATCCTCTATGCCTATGCTTTTGGCTATACCTATACGAGCAAGAAGCTTACCCCTAAATCCAGAACCAAAAACATCGAAGGCAAGGGATTTTTTAATCAGAACTATACATTTGGTGCTCTATGCCATAGAGGCTACATAGAGCACCTTAGAGAGGGCTTTCAAAAAGAAGAGAGTGAAGGCAGATTGAGGGGTGTAGTCCCTGTGGATAATGGCAATGCCATCCACAGGAAGCCGACCAAGATAGTGCGCCAACACAGCATCATGTCCATGGACCTTGGCCTGGTCTCTGCTGCCGCTGCCTCTCCCAGCAAATGTGTCAATTTCAACCACCCTCTGCAATCAAAGAAAAAATCAAAATATTTTCCTATACATAATTCCCATGGTTTTCCCCTCCTTATGCTTCCCAATCTGTAAAAATATAGAAAGTGGCACAATAACCAGAAAGTGTAAGGGTTAATTCTAGACATGTAGTGGAATCAGATATACCTTTCTTCTCATCAACTTGAAAATTGACTCTTCCACATTGTCAAAGCCCATGATGCTAAAGTGTTGACGCAGGTCTGCTAGGCTCCAATGCTTGCTTGCTGCCACTCGCTCAATCCATCCATTTTGCATCATCACAACTACCTCAATAGGCATAATTTCTTCTTCTGAGGCTTGAAGTGGGATCCATGTCCCGTGCTTTTGCATCTATCTTTGGTAGTGCAGACGCATGTACAAAATAGAGCGTGCATTCAAGAACCTAAAAGACACTGTAGAATCTACTACATTGCACTTGTACACGTCACCTTGATGTGACCCCTCATTAACCTCCCAACCCTCTCTTAGTAATCCTTGAATGAGGTTAAACCGTACCTCCTTATACAAATATACATTATTTTTGTTTGGTGCATTGGCATGGAATTGAACATGTGCACAAAAACATGTAAAGGACAAAACCAATTTAGCCCTACTGACCTAGATGCCTTTGAAAACTTGGGTGATGTCTTGATATCATGTACCATCTTAAACTTTAAGCATAAGATGGTCCAAGCATCTGGTTTGGGCCATTCGGGATTGTTAAGAGTGGGGTTGGGGATCTCTTCTAGCTTGCCAAAATAAACCTGGTTTTTCTACAAAATATGAGTGGGGATCTCTTCTAGCGTAAGATGGTCCAAGCATCTGGTTTGGGCCATTCGGGATTGTTAAGAGGGGGGTTGGGGATCTCTTCTAGCTTGCCAAAATAAACCTGGTTTTTTATCTACAAAATATGAGTGAGAAAAGAAAAAGATATTGTTCTATACAATATCACTTGGGCGTTGAGATACAAACATTGCCTCTCCAATGGATGCATGCATAGCATAGAAAACTCCAGTGAGGCTTTGGAGTGGTTGTTCCTCAACATAATTAGAGGGGAAAATATCTGCAGAGAGACATAAGAAAATGGAGGATCATAAGAAAATTTGAAACAAAAAATCCAATATTAGCATGTTGTTAAATTTGTGTTTATGTTACACCGACAATTTGAAGGAAACCTTGGTCGTTGGCCTTGAATGTACAGGTCTCCAAGGGTATACACATGTTGCACTATGGCAACCAATCCTTCTTTCTTAGTATGCTTGAAGCCTTGTAGTAGCCGCCCCTTCCAATGATGTAGCATATTCCCCACTTGACGCACTCGATGTGGTCCCTTAGACCTTGCCTGCATGTAGACCCAAGCCCCAACCTTGAATCTTGTTGGAGCCCAAACTCCATTCTCATCTCTTGTGTTATGAAGCACAAGCTCTTCCACCTTCTCCCTAGGTCTTCTCACATTACTGGAAGAGGCCATAGAGATAAGAAAAGAGAAGAAGGGAAAAGAAAAGCTTGTTTTACAACAAAGGAGTGGAGAGGAGAGAAAGTTCAGGGTTTTCAGTGCAGCAATGGAAAGCTTAAAAGAGGGTTAGAGTTTGAGAATAGGCTTCCTGAACCTAGAGTAAACCAAAGAGGGATAGAGTTTCTACAGCAATGGAGAGGGAGAGAGCTTGAGAGAGAGAGAGAGAGAGAGAGAGAGAGAGAGAGAGAGAGGGAGATTGAGAGGGAGGGAGATTGAGAGGGAGGGAGCTTTTTGAGAAGGAGGGAGAGCTTGAGAGGGATGGAGTTTCTGTAGCGATGGAGAGCTTAGAAAAGGAAGAAAGATGGGGAGGGAGCTTGAGACTGAGGGAGAGGGAGCTTGAGACTGAGGGAGCTTGACAAGGAGGGAGAGCTTGAGAGTTATGGAGTTTCTACAGCAATGGAGAGCTTAGAAGAGGAAGAAAGAGGTTCAAAATGAGCTTTCCAAACTAGAGTATGTTGGGGGGAAGTTTGAGAGGAAAAACACACTTTTGGAAAAAAAAATTAAAAATTTTTGATTTTTAGGGTTTTTAATCTGCGCGATTCTAGGTGGGGGGACCTCGAAGTTTGGGCCCAGGAGGTAGGGGGACAAGAGTAGTAATTATGCCCCATTAGCAAACCAAAGCCTAGGCCCCCTAGGGTCAAAGAAGTCAAAAATGTGCACCCAGCCCTCTTCCTATTGGTCCATTCCTAATCAAAAGTTAATCCAAGAGACCCTCTTTGGGTCCAAAAAATTCCTAATGCTTGGGCAATCTTGGAACATGTGATCAATGCCACATCATTCACACATGGGTCGCAAAGTGTCAGTGACTATGGGCATGGAAGTATTCCAAACTGTGTAGTCTGCCACCTTGTGAGGTCCATATGATAATAGAAACACTGAAGTGTTTGATTAACTACTTCTTGAGTAGTTTCTACCCTTTGGACTGTTTCTGTTTGGTGCACGGGAGATGGAGGTTTTAAGTCAATTGTGGATGAAGTGGGACACTTTTTGGTATCATGATCAAAGGTTTTACAATATATGCAGTATAGAAAAATAGGTGCCTTGTATGCACAATCGGGATTGGGATGGTCGTAGTGATTGCACAACACAAGACATTTCGTTCCTCACTTGTAGAGGTATTAAGGATGTTTGGTTTTGAAGGATCTCATCCTCTCTTAGAGATGACCATTGAAAGCTTTCAATCGTCATCCTCTCTTAGAGATGACAATTGAAAGCTTTTAAGCAAGGTTGCATAGAATTCTAGGAATGACAATTCTGAGATCAATCTTTCTTTTTCCATTGCTTCACTTCATTTAGATGAGAAACATCTCGTGATCATCTTCTAGCATGTTGTCATGTAAACGTACTGCTTCTTTACAACATTGATCGAATGTTTTTGGGTTGGATATAATGATCAAGTTGTGTAAGCTGTTTTTCTTTAAGCCCATCATGAAACATCTCTTCAATTAAGAATCAATTAATTTTTTCCATGACCCACATCGTGAGTCCAAGAGTTTTATCCAAAGAATAAAGTCTCTAATGGTTTCATTTGGGCTGTTACGCTTAATTGAATAGAGTTCTTTTGTTGCACCCCACCAATCACCTTATCTTGAAAAGCCATGGATAAAAGCCAACTTTAAGGTTCTAAAGTTGGTCTTGATTGCCAGCATCAATGTGATGAACCATCGACTAGCCTTTCCCTCTAAGCATAGGTTCAACGCATGTACCTTGGTGGGACAGTTGGGAGTTCCAAAGGCTTCACATCTCTGTTCAAACATTTGAATGAATTAAACAGGGTCTGTTGTTTCTCGTAATTGCCCATGGTTTTAGAAATTTGTACGGCCATATTTTTGTATGAGTTGCTAAGGCCGTATGTGAGTGCTCTTGTTGGGAGAGACTCACTCGGTCCTTGCGCCACCCCCCTTCCTAGACTAGTCAGTATATCCAAGGTGTGGGCATCCAGGAAAGGGTTAGTACCTATAGGATTTGTAGAGATGTTAGGTAAAGAACCAAAGCCCGGTGGGAGTGAAGTGATAGGGGGTGTAAAACCCGATAACACACTTGTTATAGGCATGGCCAATGGTATTGGGAGGTGCATTTGCGGCATAGATCTCAATGGCTCGAAGATGTCAACCATTGGGTGCAGTCTTTGTGTGATCCTTGTTGGCAATCCCTTTATCGTTCTCATGTTTGATTGCGTAATTTCTTCTTAATGAGCAAGCACACGTGCTTTTTTTTTTTGCTTTTTATATTTTCTCACAGCCAGAGACCTGGCGTTCTCTTCGTTGGGTCAAACGAGTGTCCTTCGCCCTAATTAGCTTAGGTACTATACACACGTGAACGACCTCTTAGAGATATTTTTCGGAAAAAGTGCATGCTAGTAACTTCCCAGATGGAAGAGGAGATCCTAAAAACTACTTTTTATCAGTATCTCAAGATGAAAAATTTTCTTGGGAATTTTTTCCTAGTTTCACCACATTTTTAAGGATGTTCCAAAAGAAAATTTGAAAAACTATTTTTTTTTTTGCCAACGGACCCCCTTTCATGTCGTGAACTAGCAGGGTGCAGCTCACCGCATAAAGCGGACTTCATGAATTTTATCAATTTTTATTTTATTTATTTATTTATTTTTATCCGTGTGAATGAAGGGTTTCATGCCATGAAACCTTCGCGTTTCACGCCATGAAGTTAACATCACGAAAAAATTAAATTTATTTTTTTTTGTGGGGGCGTGAACGAAATGCCGTGAAACCTTAGCGTTTCACGCCGTGAAGCAGACTTCATGGAAAAGTTAAATTCTTTTTTTTTAAACGACGGCGGCGACGGCATAAACGAAGTGTTTCACGCCGTGAAGTACGGTCGGAGAAGTTAAATTTAATTTTTTTTTTGCAAGGGCATGAACAAAGTGTTTCACGCCGTGAAGCGGATTTCATGAAGAAATTAAATTCATTTTTTTACGAGGGTATGAACGAAGTGTTTTACGTCATGAAACCTTAGGGTTTCACGTCGTAAAGTGAACAAAGTGTTTCACAGGAAAATTAAATTCTTTTTTTTTGTGGGGACGTGAATAAAGTGTTTTATGCCGTGAAACCTTAGGGTTTCACGCCGTGAAGCGAACTTCACGAAAAAATTAAATTTGATTTTTTTTCGGGAGTCTAGTGGAAAATATGAATTTACTTTTTTGGGGGGGGGATATTTTTTGAATTTAAAATTAAGGAGATATGGGCATTTTCCAAAAAAGGTAAGTGAGAATCAAAAAAGTGAACTTTTTTATAATACCCCTTACACTCTCATAAATGACCCCCAAAATGGACAATTTGACAACTCATGAGCATCTACTCATTGAATGCTCATTAGACTTAATGAGTTATATAAAAAAAGTGATTAAGAATTAATTAAAGATTAATTCTTTCACTAATCTCTCTCTTTTACACTAATCAAGGACTCTAATTAACCACTAATCTTTAATTAATTCACACAATTGAGCACTTTATTGGATAGAGCAAGGCAATGCTAATCTATATGCATCAACAAATGTATAAATTAATCTAAAATAGGATATTAATTAGACTCTTAATTTTGGTCTCCTCTTTTAAGGCAAAATTAAGCAAAGAGAGTCAATTTCCTCCAATTAATGAAGAAATTGATGTAATTAGGTGTTTTGATGCGTCTAGATGCTCTCAAAACACTAAAAACACTAATTTCGACTACTCATAAGATCAATTTAGACCCCAATTAACACATTTTCTAAAAAAAATTACCTCTTGAATAAGATTAATCACCCTTAATGACAAAAACTAGTCCATTAAGAGAAATTAGTCAAATTTAACGATTTTTTGATGGTTTTAAGAAATTTTTTGAAACATTAAGCTCCTCTTAATGCTTGCTAACACTCTAATGCAAACAATTTCAACAAAAAACACACAATTAAACTAAAATTAATGATCTTAGTTCTATGTTTAACACTAAAGAGAGCTAACATTCACTAAAAATGCATTCTATTGCATTGTTTGATGCAATGGATGCAAACTAAGCCTAATAAAAACTATGTACAAGCCCTAAGAACATGAAAAACCACAATAACAACTACAAAAACAATAAATTAAGCAAAAAGTATTCTTTACAAAAACAAGAAAGAGAGCTATTCTACACCAAATCACACACAAATCACCATGAAATCCATATCTTTTTCATGGAAAACCATTAGTCAAGACAATGGGCAATGGGTAATGTGTAGATTAGAGGAAAAATGATGGAAAAAGCCAAGGGATGGCTCCCTAGCACCAGCGCCAAAAATGTTGTGGCTCATCCTAACCCTCCTTAAAACACATCCAAAAAGAGATTACCTGGTGAACTGCAACTGTCATGAGGATCTTTCCAATGGTGGCCGAGCTCGTAACCCTTGAGGTCTCCAAGCTCTACAACTCCTTGAGAAGTAATTCCACCGTGCCTACTGCGAGCATTGTCACACCGCCACATTGCACTATGGGTACTCGTCCCTCCTCTCATCTCACTTCACTCACACACACTCACTAGCATGCATTAGGGGGGAGAGATATTAGCAAGAGGATTATCAAGAGCAAGACTCAATTGTATAATGGGAGAGTATATTGTATTATGAGAGATATTCACTTATATACATGGCCATAAGTGTCCACACTCACTTAAACTGTGGCCGACCGGGCACTTTAGGCTCATAAGAGGCCTAATGCTATTACAATGACTACTCTCATAATATGTCCATGAAGTACATCACTTAGGACTTCATCCTAACTTGCTACCATATGCTCTTGAAGTGAGAATCGCCATAAATACTATGTCACACCATTACGGGCATCCATCCAAGCTGTAGCTTTGGACACTATTGCTGCATATCTTGAATGTATGACCCTTTGGTGTATCTATCATGACTCCTTGATGTAAGATAATGGTGGTGATCTTGTTAACCCTAGAAATGGGTTAATAATAAGAGACTATTTGTTGGGATATGGTTGGGTGGAGAATCAAGGTTCTAGTCTTACAAGTCATCAAGCTTATGATGCAACGAGCATTACACCCTCATTGTTAACCTCCCTGAAAATATATTAAGGGATACAGTGTTGGACTACCAGAGCAGGGCAGTCACATAGGACAGGTGTTTGGCCCTAGACCCCCCTGTAGAGTTCTTAAAGCCTGGTTTCCTAGAGAACGGACCCCAAGAGGTCTTGAGCTGGCCACCACTTCTAACAATTTCTTCATCTCCTCTTTAACGATGCAAAGATGGCTTTAGAATCCCTTAGCGTAGGACATTGGATGATTAGAAACTCACCCCTCATTCTTTTCAAGTGGTTTCCTAAAATTTCCCCCATGGACTCAAAACCTAGAAAGATGCATGTGTGGGTGGAACTCCCTAATCTTCCCTTCCACCCTTTACCCCCTCATGCAAAGATTGGTCGCCCCTCCTGGCAAAGTTTTAGGGTAAAGGCCCTCCCTGGAGCTCAACTCCTTGTGGCATCCTCAAATTCTAGTCAAAATTGACCTAAATATGGAGCTCCCTAAAACCCTAAGCATAAAGGTAGGTGACAGGGTATACATCACCCAAATGGTTTTATACAAAACCTTCCCAATGCTTGCTTTCACTGTGGCACCAAGGGCCACTACTGCCCCATCCCATTTTCCCCCATGCCTGACTCCTTGCCTAAAGAGGATGATGGTTTTACTATAGCAAGAAAGAGAGGTAAACCCCAACCTAAGACAAAGCCTAAGACACTAATGCAATCCCTTAACAAATTTGTAGCCCTGCTTTTAAATGCCACAGACCCTCTCCAAGATGTTACCCTTAGCTCATTAGAGGGAGACTCAAGTAACTCAAAGGATGATGAAGCAGTGCATGAATCTCAAGACAAGCCTTCTCTTGAAGATGAAGTAGCCCAAATTAATGATATGGAAGACCTCCAAAAGAAAAACTCTCCCCCTCCTAATGGAATCCTCTCTTCCTCTGTTAACCCGAGCTTTAACCCTCCTTTAACCCTTCCCCCTCTCGCCCTCCGGAGGGAAGCCATTCTAAAGAACAACAAAGAGTAAGTTTGAAAAAAATGGCGAGAGCTCAAGGCTCTCCCATGACTCCTGGTAACTAGGGGAAAAAGAAAATCAAAGGTTTTATATGAAGCTCTTGACCTTGAATGTCAAAGAGGGCTTATTGACCCCTCTAGGTCAGACATCGTCAAAAGTTATATGTATGAATCTCAAGCATCTCCAGATTTGATCTTCTTGCAAAAATTCAAAGTGGTTGGGAATGAGCTCTCTACTAGGCTCTCCAAAAATTCAAAGTGGTTGGGAATGAGCTCTCTACTAGGCTCTCCAAAATTTCAAACAAGTACAAGTGGCACTTCACTATTTATCAGGCTGCTGGAAGTGGGGGATGCTCCCTAGGCATACATGAAAAATGGTCTTGCTGCATGGTTCAAGATCTGCAAGTAAGCACATTCCATAGATGGGTGGCTATCACAATTGGAGGGGACTCCCCTATGATAGTGGTGTCTTTGTATTCTTCTAGCCCTGCATCCCCAGACCAGCTCTATGGGAATCACTTACAAGGTTACAAGGCCCCCTCCTAATTGTAGGTGATTTCAATATGGTGGAAAACATTTCAAACAGGTTTAAAGGCCTAGGGCACTGCCTTCAAGGTAGGGAAAGAAGATGTTTGGAGGATTTAATAATGGCTTAAGACCTATTTAACCCAGATATAAATAAAGAGTACACATGGTCTAATGGTAGAACAGGTAAAGACCTCAAGAAAGCAAGGACAAAGTGTATGTATCTAATCACATTTGTAATACCTTCCTCAACATCAAAAGTAAAGTCATCGGGTCCCTAGCTCTCTTAGACCACTACCTGGTTGTCATTAACTTTGACAAAGGGAGTCCAAAGGTAAAGGCCTCCCGGTTTCATACTGACCCTCAACTCTTTGATCTGCCTTCAAGAGGGTATCACTTGGATTTGGGAATCCAACTTTAGAGAGGCTGGATTTCTAGCAAAACAATGGTCAAGAAACAAGTCACAAAAATTAGATAGAATAGGAGAGAATGTGCCATGTCTCAGCTAGAGAAGGATGTTGATGCAGGGAATACTGAATCTGACTTCTTTCTCTCAAAGAGAGTCTAAGGAGGGAAGAACAAATCAGCTGCTCCCATCTCAAACTCTTTATGAGGGACTAGTGGGCTAGCAAGATAGATAGCCCACAAAAGAGATGTGCCAAATCCTTAAAACGAAAGTTGCAAAAGGAATTCATCCCCATGCTAAAGAACCCTCAAGGTACCCAAGCCCAATCTCAAAAAGAAAATCTCCAAATTACTAAAGAGCATTTTGTTCAAATCTTCTCTCCAATATCAAGTTCGTCTTAGTACAGAAGGGAATGTATGCAACAGGTTGCAGATGCTAGAGAAAAGGTGCCCCCCCCCCACACTCCATCTATATGCAACTAGAAAAAGAGCTTGCTGAACATGAGCTTAAGGATGCTATAGACGATCTCAAGCCCAGGAAGAGCCCAGGTCTTGATGGTCTCCCCTTTGATTTTTTTCAGAAATTTAAAGATCTTCTCCTAGTCCCACTGATGAAAGTTTGGAATGAGGCCATCCTTTATAAATCCCTCCCAAATTCTATTAATGAAGGAGTGAGAACAAAGCCACCAAGATTTCCTTTTCTTCAAGATAGACTTTGATAAAGCCTATGAGACAGGTTGGAGTGGGATTTTACCTTAGACTCTTTGAAGAGTATGGGTTTAGGTCCCAATTTTCTTCATGTTGTTTAAACTCTTTTTGGGAATTCCAGAGAAAGGGTTAGCATTAATGGGGATCTCTCTCCTTCATTTACACTGAATAGGTCTATTAAACAAGGGTCCTCTTTGGCCCCCTTTCTCTTTTCTTCATGTTGTTTAAACTCTTTTTGGGAATTCCAGAGAAAGGGTTAGCATTAATGAGGATCTCTCTCCTTCATTTACACTGAATAGGTCTATTAAACAAGGGTCCTCTTTGGCCCCCTTGCTCTTTTCTATTGCAGTAGATGAGTTAGGTTGGTTGGTGCAATAGAGGATGGACAAGGGTGAACTGCAAGTAATTTCCATCCCCAATGGAAGGAGTCAAAGGTGTTTACAACAATTTTTTGATGACACTAATGACGTAATAAATAATGAAGAAGGATCCATAAAGGCCTTCTGGGAATGTCTCAGTATTTTCTGCACTGCTTCAGGCTCTTTGATTAACCATACCAAGATAGGGATTAGAACTCTTCTAGCTCCCCTCCCAATTGGCTCATTCAAGAAGGATGTCAAGAGATTCCCAATGGGAGAGTGTTCAGGTTACTGGGCATCCCAATGGGCTTTGGAGTCTCCATCCATCAGAGGTGGCACTAGGTTAAAGAAATACTAGAGAGAAAATTTAACAAATGGAGAAACTGTTAGTTATCTCTGGCAGGAAGGGTTATGGTGCTCCAACACATTTCTAATTCCAACCACACTGTGTACTTTCTCTCTTGTTGGAGACCTTCACAAAAAGGCATAAATGAAATAAACTCCTTGTGTATGAACTTTCTGTGGGCAAGAGATCCTAGGCAGTATATGATTCCTAAGGTCAAGTGGGACATCTGTATACTGCCTAAAAGTAAGGAAGGGCTTGGAATCATCAACTTGAATGACATAGCTAACAGACTTGCTTCCAAATGGATAATAAGAAGCTTGTCCTGTCTTGATGGGGACTGGTCTTAGTTACTACTTAGAAATTTGAAGGACTTTGCCTTGCAAAGTCTCCCTAGATGGAAAAGACTCCCAGCCCACAACCCTCTTCTTCAACAAGAACCAAATCAAGCCTTCTGGCTCCCCCTTGGCCAAAAGCTTGTGGGAAGCATGGAATGCAATTAAAGGCAAGCTCTCTCCAAACCCTAACCTCAGAGACTCAGTAGGTATCAATAGAGCAGACTTAATTTGGTGGCCTTTACTTCATCTTGAAATAGAACCAACACAGTACAGGATGGATTTAGCCCTGCCCAAGAAAGGTATCAACACCTGGGATGATATATGGAACTCTCAAATGAATAGATGGTATGACCCCAGGAACTTTAGACCCACTGCTCATTCAACAAAGAGGCCATCACACTTCTCCACCTCAGAAATTCTCTATGGGATCCTGGACTTTCCATTCTCCTCCAGCATGGATCTCCCAGCAGCGGCGGCGACTGGGTGGAAAAAAAAGCTTCCCCTATTCCCCATTTAGAAATAGAGCCCCCCCCCTCTTCATGTTAAGTTAAATCAAAGGTGGGGCATCCAATTGGATAGGAAACAATGATACTTTAAATTTAAAAATCTGTGGGCTCCAAACATTGAACCAAAAAAAACCTTTTTTAATGTGGTTGATCCTTCATAAAGCTGTTTGGTCTCATCAAAAGGTTGTTTCTCTGGGTGTTGGTTCAGCAATATGATCAAGGTGCCATAGGGAGGAGGAAACAATTCCTCACATTTTCGCCTCATGCTTTGCTAATAAGGAAGCATTTTACTTGGTGTGCTCTGTAATCTTCCCAGTTGTTAAAAAAAAACCCATCATTCTTGGTGAGTCCAGGATGCTCCACTCCCAGATGGAATAAGCTCAGGGCTGAGTACCTATGGGTTGTTTGGCTGCAGAGGAACAAGAAGGTGTTCAATAACCTACTCCAATCTGCCTACCCTTCTTTGAGATTTTGCCTGATTGTGCAGGTAAGGAACATGATCAAGTCCAAGAAAGAGGAAGCAAAAAAACCATGGGATACAGAACATCAGAAAAAGCATCCAATAAACTACTCCAATTTGCCTACCCTTCTCTGAGATTTTGCCTCACTGTGCAGCTAAGGAACATGATCAGGTTCAAGAAAGAGGAAGCACAAAAATGATGGGATACAGAACACATTAGAAAAAGCATCCAATGGAAAGTGCTACCAATATTCTAATGAAGAAGATTAAGGCTACAGAAAAGAAATATCTCAAAGAAACCTCTAAAGCTACTTTCAAATATGAAGAAGTAGCATGGGCCACCCACCAATCTCTCACAGAGATCAAGAAAGTTGATGAAGCTATGCATGACCACTTAATGGACATCTTTATTCTCTAGTTCTCAATGTAATGTTCTATGGTTGTAAGGTATGTAAAGTGAAGAGTCTCCACTATCCCAAGTATCTAGTATTCCCATTTTGTGATTGCTCCTTCTATCTCATTTGCTAATATAAAATTCTCTGCCTTTGTTTCAAAAAGAGAATTTGATCGTTAAGAGATTTGTCACGTGTAGGGTTGACGTAAGATACATAAAGTTCACCATGACCCCCTCTTTTTTAGAAATGGGATGATATGGCTCTTCTTAGAGGGCCCTTTTTTTAGTCCAAATTTTCATTATTTATTGTGGTGTTGCACAAGGGTGATTCGTATGACCCATTTGTTTTCGCTATGACTATGGGCATGGTGCCTACACCAGACAAGTTGATCTTCTTACCAATGCAAGCGTGTGAATAGTGTATAGGTATAAGACACATCTCTTGCTCGTTAGAATCTTACATGTGGTTTAGTCCCCTTTGGTCCAGATCTTCACCACATGTCTCTTGCCCACCACATGTCTCTTGCCCACAGTCATTTATGTGTTCTCCTTAATAGGGATTAGGAATAGATATGATGTGAATTTGGCAGAAGAATTTTTGTAAATGACTGTTGTAGTTTTGTAAATATAAATGTACAATGCTTTGTGGTTAAATTATGTTTGTTGCATAGTTCGCCAGCCCCATTTGTGTGTTCTTTAGCGAGAATGTAGGTATCTTTAGTTCTTAGTTGAGAGCAAGAAGATGGATCCCATGCTGACTATTCTTAGTTCCATTACTCTTACGAATTGGGAAAGGAAACACTGCCCTTAGGAGAAATAAATATATGAGAGACATCTTAAGAGTGAGTGCAGGTCCAAATCTGAATCCTCTGCCGACTTTGATGAGGAGTAGTGTAAGAAGATGGAAGAGGAGAAACGGTAGGTCATCGCTGAGCGTCATGGCTGAGGTATTGAATCTAGTTTTCCTATGACTGATGCGTAAGCTTGCTGTTAGTTGTCTCTAATTTCATGTAAACTTGAGTGTCTGATTATAAACGCCCTCCCTTAAGCATCAATGCTTTCTATTCTTGCTTAGGGACCAGTTGCTTTGCTTTTCCTACACCTGATTTCTCTTAGGCAATGAATCTCTACCATAGCCAAGCTTCAATTGTTGTTTACAAGGTGAAGAAGCAAACATCAAATTAAAATTAAATGATCAGGAAAATATGTACAAACTTGTAGATTGCTGAGAATTAAAGCACTCTTAAAACAATAAGGTGACCAAGTGCACTCAAGGCCCTGCCACTCCACGTGTTTCTCCCTTTGAATAGATCCATACGCAAACAAGACATTATTTATCATGCAGCACTCTAATAAGACTTGCCGACTAGGCGAGGGCAATATGCTGCCCGCTGCTGCTTCCTTGCAACGAGAAATCCAAGCTTCTATGTAGAAGCTGACCCTCCGCTAGATAGCGTCGTGGAGCTGCTCCTGCTTCTCCTGGGCGTCGGAGAGGAGGAGCTTGCTCCAAAGCCAGTGCTGCCTCCACACCTTGCCCATGTCTTCAATGGGAACGCCCATCGTCTCCGGCAGCAAGAAGTAGGTGGCCACGCCCATGATAGCCACCCAGCTGGCAAAGAAGAGGAAGATGCCGAACTTGAAGGTGCAGAGCATGGAGAGGAAGGCCTGCGCCACCACAAACGTGAAGGCCATGTTGCTGAACACGGCCACGCTCTGTCCGAGTGACCTTGTCTCCAGCGGGAAGATCTCACTCGGGATGAGCCAGCCCAGCGGGCCCCACGACCATGCGAAGGCGGCCACGAAGATGCACACGAGTGCGATGATGACGCCGGCCTCCGCCTGCGACGGTTGGTGCAACCCGTCGGCTTTCAGAGATACGCCCAGAAGGATCCCGACGGCCACCTGGGCCACCAGCATGAGCAGACTGCCCACCAGCAGCAGCGGCCGGCGCCCCTTCCTGTCCACCGCCCAGATGGCCACCAGCGTGGCGGCCACGTTGATCCCGCCGGTGATGCCGGCGGACAACAGCGCGCCTTCGCTCTTGAAGCCCATGGTTTGGAAGAGCACGGGAGCGTAGAACATGATGGCGTTGATACCCGTGAACTGTTGGAACAACTGAAGGGCCAAGGTCACAGCCAACTGCGGCCTGTTCCGGCGTAACATGGCGAGCAGAGGGTTCCGCACGGTGCGGGCAACGCGGCTGGCCTCCTGGATGTCCTCCAGCTCTTCCTGCACGTCCTCGGTGCCGCGGATCTTGCACAGAATGCGCTTGGCCTCGTCGGGCTGGCCCCTCTCTAGAAGGCTGTTAGGGGTGTCGGAGAGGCAGAGACCAGCGGCCGTGATGATGATGGCCGGCACACCAGCGAGCGCCAGTGAAAGGCGCCAGCCCCACGGATGGAGTTTCTGGGTGACGAAGTTGACCATGTTGGCCGCCACGATGCCCAAGGTGATGAACAGCTGGAAGCTGTTGTTGATGGCGCCTCGCCACCTCGCGGGCGCCACTTCAGACAGGTAGAGCGGCACGGCCTGGTTGGCGAAGCCCACCCCGAAGCCCAGCAGCAGTCGACCGGCAATAAGCATGCCCAAGTTGATCGCGGTAGCGTTGAGAAGCACGCCCGCGTCGAAGAAGACGCCCGCGAACAAGAGCGTGACTCGCCGCCCCAACCGTTGGGTGCTAAGGGCGGCAGGGTACGACGCCAGCATCGCCGCCAGGTAGAGAGAGGACGTGAACAGCTGTAGCGAAAAGTCGTTGTACTTGCAGTAGGGGCCCTGGGCCACATGGCCGTTCATCATATTCAGCTTCCGCCGCGCGACGCCAGGAAAGAATGCGCCCAAAAAATCGTCCATGGAGGTCACGCCGCCGCTGATGCCGATGTCGTAGCCGAACATCAGACCGCCGAACGCCGCCAGGGCGCACGTCACCGCCACGTACCAAGTCAGGCGGCCCTTCTGATCCTGCTGGGAAGTGGTGGTCGTCGCCGCCGCCACTGAGAACGTCATATCGATCAGCTAATAGTTAGTAGTAGTAGAAGTGCTTGGTCTCTGCAGATCGTTTTGAAGTCTCACGAGCTGTTGTACTGGTTCGTGCTCCCTTTTATACACAACGACGAGCTTTTCTTGCTTTTCGCCGCGTGGCCAAAAGCGCAAAGCGCTTTCCGCGAAAGCACAGGAAACTTGCGCATGTGGCAATTCAACGCGCGCGCAAAATTCTATATATACGATCTAGAATTTATGAAAAGGAAAACAAAATAACTTATACACTACTTTGGTATTTGATTTTTTTTTCCTTCTTCCCCCAATAATATCTTATGCAAGAGAGTATTTCTCGGGAAAGGATTTCTTTGAAAAAGAAAAATGGATTCTTTACAAAAAAAAGTCTCTTAAAGCCACAAAAGTAAATGAGTTCTCATAAACAAGACCAATGGATGACAAGGCTTCGAGGTGCAATTCTTAGTGCAAAATGCTCTTATAGTCAAAAGAGAGATGGATTCTTTACAAAAAGTCTCTTAAAGCCGTAAAATTAAATGAACATATTTCCATGGTACACATGAACTTATATGCATCCAAAAGATCTCACTCGTCTAATGTTATTCAACTCATACTTTAACCTAAATGTTTAGTAAAGTTTCTTCCAATATTGAATTATATACTAACTTAGAATAGTATATGCATTTGTTTGTATTTGAAGTGTGTGTGTGTGTGTGTGTGTGTGTGTGTGTGTGTGTGTGTGTGTGAGAGAGAGAGAGAGAGAGAGAGAGAGAGAAAGAGATGATAGCTACATGCGCCACACGCACATATTCATATGCATATATGTAAATGCTATTTTCCTTATATAGTTCTAAAGATAAGCTAAACATATAGCAAAGCAGATGCTAATATTTAAAGAATTGATCTAGAATAGTATATTTGTTTATTTGTATATGAGCACACACACACATACAAACAAAACTATTGTAACCATGTAGTCTAGTAAAATATTTTGGTATACATGTGTGTGGGAGGGGATATGGGTGTTTGTGTGTGTGTGTGTGTGAGTGAGAGAGAGAGAGAGAGAGATCCACATACACACACTCACTCATGTGTGTGGGAGGGGATATGGGTGTTTGTGTGTGTGTGTGTGTGTGTGTGTGTGTGTGTGTGTGAGAGAGAGAGAGAGAGAGAGAGAGAGAGAGATCCACATACACACACTGGTAGCCTCTCAAGGTAACAAAGCCTAGTTTAAAGCCATGTAAGTTATTTTTCCTTTTTTCTTTGTCAGATGCTCTAGGCAGATTCTCCGAGCAAGCTCTAAGCAAGTGGTTTGGATGCACTAGGAGGCTAGTAAAATTTTAGGTTCAAAATAAATCATTTTAATATTTACATGTGATATACAAAAAAATTATAAAGTATGAAAGATTCTAAATATCTTATTATATCCCCAAAGGGTAACTTTGAATCAAGCAAGACATAAAATACATATCACGCCAATTGAGTGCTCAAAATATTTCTTTTGTTGTCACTCAGTTTATCAATTGTTCATGAAAGCTCCATCTATTTCTACTTGTCAATTGAGTTCCTTCATAAAAATGTATCGTGATTACAACAAGATGAACACCTTGAATATATTGGTGAAAGATGAGCGGTTACAATGATCTCTCTCTTCTCTCTCCATCTGCCTTGGGCTCATGCCCTTCAATTGGTGGATGAGCTCCTTATCAAAAAATTTCAGGGATGAAATTTGTATATTTTAGCTATAAATCCCGGTATTTGTATGATTTCTAGTGATTTTCAAGGCTAAATCTCGATTAAGCCTAAGCATTGCCTTTACATTTAAGGGTTGAAAAAATTTTGAGCATTGTTATCTCCAATGATCTCACATCTTTCGTTCCCTTTATAATTGTTTGCTCCACTTTATAATTGTTTGCTCCACTTTGTAATTGTTCACAGCCTTCTTTGTAAGCTTTAGATACTAGGGTAGGTCAACTACTCTTGATCTTGCCTTTTCCCTCGATTGCTCAAGCTCTCATCCGCCTCAAAGTACCCTCAACATTGCTCAATACCTTGATAGACCTATTATTCCTATTCCTTTATTGAAATACTTCAATAAAATGCAAGATAAGCAAATAAGTAGAAACTTTGTGAGCAATAATAATAATATTACCTTTCCACTTATTTGGTAACTCTTCTTCTTCCATCTCCTCTGTCCTAGAAGTACTATTTTTGTCACTTCCTCTCCATATTACATTTCTACTTATTGGTAACTCTTCTTCTTCCATCTCCTCTTAATATTACCTTTCCACTTATTGGTAACTCTTCTTCTTCCATCTCCTCTATCCTAGAAGTACTATTTTTGTCACTTCCTCTCTCCGTATTTTTGTCCCTACAACCATTTCTCTTGGTAGATATGTTTGTGCAGCCTTCTTTCTTGTGGTAGCTCGTCCCTTGCTAACTTCTCTCAATCCTTAGTAGCTTCATTTTTTTCACTCTTGGTAGCTTTGTTTTCTTGCTACCTCTATTGGAATCTCTAATCTTAATACCATATTCTCGGGAAGTCGCTACCTCTCTTGGAAGCTCTGATCTTACTACCATTTTCTTGGAAAGTTCTACTATTTTCTCAAGAAAAGCTTGTTGAGAATTTGTTGAGAATCTAAGGTGCTAGGATTAGGCTTGGTAGATTGGGAGTCTCCAAATAATCAAGATAATCCATGATTCAAAGATGTGGACACACCAATGAGCACACCCCAACCAAATGTATTGAAATATGTTATCAACCATACAATAAGAGGCTTCTAATATAGATAGGCTCCAAATAATCAAGATAATCCATGATTCAAAGATGTGGATACACCAAAGAGCACACCCCAACCAAATGTATTGAAATATGTTATCAAGCATACAATAAGAGGCTTCTAATATAGATAGGCTCCAAATAATCAAGATAATCCATGATTCAAAGATGTGGATACACCAAAGAGCACACTCCAACCAAACATATTGCAATATGTTATCAACCATACAATAAGAGGCTTCTAATTTAGAATCGTTTAATTTTTCCCATGACTCACATCGTGTGTCCAAGAGTTTTATCCAAAGGATAAAGTCTCTAATGGTTTCATTTGGGTTACGCTTAATTGAATAGAGTTCTTTTGCTGCACTCCATCGATCACCTTATCTATGGATAAAGGTTGACTTTTAAGGTTCTAAAGTTGGTCTTAATCGCTCGCCAGCATAAATGTGATGAACCATGGACTAGCCTTTTCCTCTAGGCATAGGTTCAATGCATGTACCTTGGTGGGACAGTTGGGATTTCCAAAGGCTTCACATCTCTGTTCAAACATTTGAATGAATTGAACAGGGTCTGTTGTTCCATCATATTTGCCCATGGTTTTGAAAATGTGTACGGCCGTATTTATGTATGAGTCACTAAGGCCGTATGTGAGTGCTCTTGTTGGGAGAGACTCACTTAGTCCTTTGACTAGTCAGTATGTCCAAGGTGTGGGCATCCAGGAAAGGGTTAGTACCTATAGGATTTGTGGAGGTGTTAGGTAAAGAACCAAAGCCTGGTGGTGAGAGTGAAGTGATAGGAGGGGGTGTAAAACCCAATGACACGCTTGTTATAGGCATGGCCAATGGTATTGGGAGATACATTTGTGGCATAGATCTCAATGGCTCGAAGATGTCAGCCATTGGGTGCAGTCCTTGTGTGATCCCTAGCAATCCCTCTATCGTTGTCATGTTTGATTCTGTAATTTCTCCTTAATGAGCAAGCCATTGGGTGCAGTCCTTGTTTGATCCCTAGCAATCCCTCTATCGTTGTCATGTTTGATTCTGTAATTTCTCCTTAATGAGCAAGTACACGTGTGTTTTTTTTTTTGCTTTTTATATTCTCACAACCCGTTATAGCCTTAAAAGGCCTGGCATTCTGTTCGTTGGGTTAAACGGGTGTCCGTTCGCCCTAATTACCTTAGGTGCTATGCGCAGGTGAACGAGAATTTGTTGAGAATCTAAGGTTCTAGGAATAGGCTTGGTAGAGTGTTGCACATAATGAGAGAGACTAGATTGGGAGGCTCCAAATAATCAAGATAATCCATGATTCAAAGATGTGGACACACCAATGAGCACACTCCAACCAAATGTATTGAAATATATTATCAACCATACAAGAAGAGGCTTCTAATACAGATAAGCTCCAAATAATCAAGATAATCCATGATTCAAAGATGTGGATACACCAATGAGCACACTCCAACCAAACGTATTGCAATATGTTATCAACCATACAATAAGAGGCTTCTAATATAGATAGCATCTAGCCAAGACTCTTTGGGCATTCTTATCCATGAGTTTGCATCTTTCCAAGATAGCACCTACCCATGTGCTTATCTTTTACATAGTTGATACTACCCAAATTATGCTTCCAACACTCCCTCTCAATTACGTAAATATGTGATAACACTCCCCCCTAATTACATAAATATATGACATATGATTGAGTCTAAATGCCACTAAACCTCTTACTCGTATAGTAGAGTGATAGAGATGGACAATGGTTGTACACATATGCATAGATGCATCTCCTAGCCATAGCCAAGAAGAGGATCCATGTGAAACTCATACTACAAGAATTCACCGCACTTGTTTATTGTCAAGATTAGCCACCATCACAAGAGATGATATTAGCAATTCTAATGGGTAAGAGACTTCTAGTGCAAACACTGATGGCAGTGGATATATATGTGTTGCTTTTGTGAACAGGGTCTTATAAAGCATTAAACCAAGCTCAACTAGTGTTGTAAACATTGATGACGTCTAGATGACAGCATCCACACTTACAGCATTAGCTAGATTGGTGAGATTATGGGTGATATGTCATCATCACAGTGGTTTATAGGTTATGTGACAACAACCTATAAACCACATTGGTGTACTAGTTATGGTATAGTTCTAGCACCAATCATGTAGTTAGGTTCACACCTGCCGTAGCCCTGTAAGAGAAGGCTATTTTGCCATAGACCTTAGAAAGAGAGAAGAGTCACAGTACAAGTAAGAGGAGATAAAGCTTAGGGATGATTGGATGATTTCAATCGTAAGACAAGGTATTAGACGACTCTATTCTCATATGTCAAGTTCTAAAGCTCTTGTTAACGAGCAAAGGCAACGATAAACGACAAATTTCTATAAGGTATATACATATTTTGTTTTTCAATTATATATCATTCTTAGGGGTTGAGGTATGGCCCCGGCTTCTCTATTAATTGTTAATAGTTATCTATTTGATTGATTGACTATTTAAAGTTTGTATTCTTTTAAACAACAGCATATGCCTTAATAAAGAATGTCTTATCATAGCAATCTCAAGTTGAAATGCTAAAATCTTTGTGAGAAAGATTGTTTTCTTAAGAAGGTAACATGGATTCTAGTCCTATGATTTAGTGAGTAAATGGAATGTTATCTTGAGAGGGCATGAGGTAATCTACTCATAAAAAACTTGATGTGCCTACTTGAGGTGCATTACTATGGCCATAAGCTGGGACTAGTCGCCTAAGCGCTATTTATGGATCTAGCAAGAAAGACAAAAACTATAGTGTTGGATATTCTAGCAATGACTTGGGAGACAACCCCTAGCATCCAAATTGGCACTCTCCTTGCTCATGATTTTTGTCATTTGATGAGGTGTCCTAAGATCCTAGCCCCTAAGGTACAAGGTACTAATTTAAGTTTTGTTTGAAGGACAAGATTCTATGTTTGGTTACTATGCAACTCTCAAGTCGTTTGATGTGCCACAATCGCACTTAGCATGTGAATTTGTCCAATTACATCCATAAATAGGTGAACATTCTTGCCATATAATGTGAATGGTTGAACTCTTTGAGTAGTAATACTCTTTGAGTAGTAGTACTTTGTGAGTGTCATGAGTAATCATGACTCAAATCCATGAATGGTTTCAATAGCGAGAACTCATGAATGAATAGTTGGATTAGTGAATCATAGTTTATTGCCAATTGTGATCACATGAGAAAAAATAAACGAATCCGTGAATGGTTTGAAAATATTCACATTAGTGAATGCTGAACTTAGTTTGTGAATAAGGATACAGCACTAGCATATGTGAATGAATGTTTGCTTATATCCATAGGCAATCAGATCGTGATTGAAAGTACAAGCGTGAATTTTCAAGAGTCATGCATGTGAGCATGGTCACTTTGAAGAGTCAAAACACATCCGTGAAGAAAGGGATAGTCAAGGCCATGAATGAAAGAAGTCATGTCTTTAAACAATCATGTTTGTGAGTAAAAGAACAATTACATCTAGGAAGAATGAATTAGATTAATGTCTTTGGGATGGTCACAAGTGTGAATGAAAGATCAATCACGACGTGAATGAAATTGCTCACGTCTTCTTTTTAATTCACGTTCTCGTTCTCACAAATTTCGATTCACATTTCTCAATTTTGTCTCTTGTCCGTGAATCAAATGATCATGTTTGGATATTTGCGCGTCTGTGAATGGTGATCACTCACGTTCGTGAGTCAACGTGAATTTTAAGAAGACGTGTGAGCATGTAATTTGGTCGTTTTTGGTGCATATAGCTCATCTATTTCTTTACTCTGGACGCTCGGCATATGAATTCACAAACAGAATAATCATACATAGGCTTGCAACAATAGATGAGGAACCTGAAATCCTTCACAAACAAGGACCAAAATCATCATTCTTTCAAGCCTGTGGCAAAATGTCTAGCGCCACCTCTTTTAAGGATGGCATTGTTTCTCGTTCAAGTATACAAATGTACCCATTCTTACTCTTTCGTAGTACTTGCCAAGGACCAGGATAAGCTCTGCACATGACAACACAACAAGAAAAGGACTTCAGGCACTATGAATGAACACTGAACGTGCTCATCTTAAATGTGTGTGTGTGTGTGTGTGTGTGTGAGACAGAGAGTGAGAGTGAGAGAGAGAGAGAGAGAGAGGGGAGTGTTGGGAAGTTTAGGTGACAAAATGACCCACGAGACTTATGATGATACAAATATGAGAATACTGTTGGAAGAAGATGGATAGGGTATCTCCTAACCCTTTAAATAAATATAAATTAAAGGATAAACTAATAAGTCTACCAAGTAAGCAGTGATGCTCATTGTAGGGGTGTGTGTCGAAGCCAGATGGGACCACACAGCCATCTCACTTTGTTGCATGCGTGTGGGTGGGCCGGACCACACGCATGCATGTCTCTGGAGAGAGAGAGAGAGTGAGAGTGAGAGAGAGAGAGAGAGATTCAATCAGCAAAGATGCTGTTTGAGAAACCATGTGCTACCTGAATAGTGTGCCGCCACGGCTTCCTTTGAAGTTGTGGATGTAGTACACAGTCTCAAATTTTGGAAGAAAACTCTTGGAAAGTGCAGCAAGCTTTGGGTAAAAAAATGAGGGATAATCTAAAAGCAGGTCAAAGGAGAACACTCCCTTATCAAACTGGCTGGGGCAATCTCACATCTTTAATAATGATTCCCTACTATATGATGATGATTTTTGTTAGAAGCATATGAATGAACAAACAAGGTTTATGTGATAAACTTGGGCATGAGAAATTTGTCCCACACACACATGGTAATCATATGGCAGCATTCTATGGTGTGCATCCAAGTGCAAAGAGCTAGTAAGAAACCTTTTATATATGAAGAGAAGGCAAAGAGTCCTAAGGGTCATTACTGACACAGCGCCAGCCAATAGAAAATCAGCCCACTGTTCCTCGTGGATAGGCACCTCCCCTGTCCAGCCCATCTAATGGGCAGGGGATCTGTGTATAAAGACCTTCAAGACTACCCAAGGGTTATTTCGTGTACAAGCACATTGGTATTCAAAGGATACATCCGCTTCTTATCCTATCAAGCTCTCCATTGAAGACGAGTAATGGTATTTTGGATTGTGCTGTGGCAGTTGTGTAAAGCTCTTCCACAGCTAGCATTTCTGCAACCAAACAGACAAGGTAGACATTTATAGAGTCCAGCACTTGCACACAAGAGGAGGAGAGATTAAACCATTGAGCTTGCCTTTGATTTAAGGCTTACCATTGACATTGAAATAAGGGTATGCAACTACAATCATCTCATCAGTTGGCTTTACACGGTCCGCCATTCTCACTTTCTTGCTGACACCAATATCTTCTAGCCCAGACGGATTTGTCAAGTAGTCCAGCTTAAAATAGGTTCCCTCAAAAACACCTGCCTTAGCTGCCCCTACCTCACTGATATCCGGGAAAAACTGCAAGACGTAACATTACAAAGCTGCCCCTCTTGCCAAGGGTAAAACACAAAAGTGAAAAAAATTGAATACATAAAAAGAAGCCTTAAAAGCTTATTTCACTCTGTGAGTGAACTTTGAAATATATACTATCTTTACATGAAGAGCAGTAAGTGTGTTCGTATAGCTTAGTTGCAACCACTCACAATTCTAGTGCGGGCATACTGCTCACTTGTTAAAAAGTTGGTACAGAAATCCCGGACCAAAACCATACTGCTAGTCATCTCGATTCCTCCTTCAGCATCGCCTGTAACATAGCAAAAATGGTTATACTAATTTGCACCTCTCAATGGAAGCCATAAACTAAATCGAAGTCAGTCCTTATAATTTGCACTCTAATTAGAGCTTTGTAAAATCATGGAAAATAATCATTATCAAGTTAGCATGAAAGATCATTAATGGGCAAAAGGCTAGGATGACCTACAAGACAAAACAGGTAGAATATGGTCTACGGTACACCTGAAACCCCCCATCCTCTCTCTCTCTCTCTCTCTCTCTCTCTCTCTCATAAACATAGCTATCTCATTGGGGTGATACAAAACTGTCCATGGACATCATTGTATCACTTTGGTCTCGTAGGCCCATTGGGTCTTTAGTAGACGCTTAATATCTCTCTCTCTCTCTCTCTCTCTCTCTCTCTCTCTCTATATATATATATATATATATATATATATATCTATCTATCTATCTATCTATCTATATATATATATATCTATATCTATATAGATATAGATATATATATATATATATATCTAGATATATATAGATATATATATATCTATCTATATATATATAGATATATATATATATATCTATATATATCTATAGATATATATATATATATCTATATATATCTATAGATATATATATATATATCTATATATATCTATATATATCTATATATATATAGATATATATATATATATATCTATCTATATATATATCTATCTATATATATATATATCTGCACAGGCACGGACACGGACACACACATAGACACATGCCTACACATCAATTGCAACATGAACTTTGGGCCTGAAAAAACAATCCCCCAAGTATGTGTGTACTGGTAGAATCTCCATCAATGTTCCATCAAAGATAGAGAAGTTCATACCAGTATCCTTGGCTATGTGAACAATTATCACCTTGGTTTCCCCAAAGTTATTATAAGATGATGTGTCTAGGCAAAAGCATGAAATGCATCTAATTGGTCTTGCAATACCTTCTTGCAGAAACTCCGTTTCTCTGGAGGAACCATTTCCATCTCCATTTCTTGTTTTTTGATCTCATCTAAGGATTTTTCCCACACTTTTCCCTTGCTAAGTTTTGATTTTTCCCAATTTTCCTTCTCTCTTAAATTATGATCTATCCCAACTTCTCTCCTTTTTTCCTTAGCTTTTTCATCATTTCTATGTTAAAGATCTAGCTGTTTTCGTTTCCTAGTTTTAGACCATTTCCGATGTGGAAACATCATTCGTTTCTATTGCATGCAACTCTGATATAAGACCACCATCTCTCCTAGTGCAGATTTGGCCCCTTCAAAGGAGTTAGCAAAACCAGCCAGCTCATCTATGTGAAGCCAAAAAAGGATTGGGGACAATCATGCATCTCCTCTGAGACTCCCTCAATCATGTGAACACTGCATGCCCACCTCCTCCACCTCAAGCCATAGTTACGGGAAAAGCCCCAAAACAAAGGTCTCCAGGCTGAAACACCCACCGAAACACGTTTTCGCTGTTTCAACCATTTCCGTTTTCATGGATCTATACGTCTACAACTTTGTAAATGGGGAAAATCGTGTTGCTGGTCCATAATTTAGCAAAGCCATTGTAGGCACCTTACCTGTATGGCTTATCTGAGATGATTGTTGGAGTTTCAGAGTCATGTGGAAGAGACTTTCTTCATGGTCTTTGGCTCAACCAATTCGGGTATGGTTAAGTATGTGAAAGAGGGCCTCATTGTAGTAAGTCGTGGTTGAAGTAGCAGTGATAGTAGGTAAACGTTCACTAGGGTTGGAGGTGATGAAGTATGATGACAGCAGCATATGTGAATTAATAGATACCCCTGTCATGGGTGCTACACATCAAATTACAGTAGTACAGACTTCACAGGTTCCCCGACAAAATGGAATTTTTCTATGCCTGTGGAGAATTTGCATGTTAAGGTAATCTTGGTTGTTGCCATGCTCTTTTTGCAGAACGGAGGTCACTCAAGAGGAAAGTAACGTAGTGCATTGTATAGGGCAGGAGAAATCTCTCATTAATATGGACACCCAAAAATGATCATTTCACTTGATAACACTAACCATGCTTCCAAGCTCTGTTCTCTCAAATCAACGATGTCAGTGAAGCTGTATGGGGCTTACCAAACTGTTCATCGCAATTTGATAAACACAACCTTGTGGTGCACCTCAACTTAAGCTGCTTGAATTGCAGTCATATATACTACAAAGTAGCTCCTCTAGTTGAAAATTCTATTTCAACACAATACAAAATATCTATTACATAGTTCTTGGTGCTGATAAAAAGTGAACTCTACCTTGCAACCATCAATCATTAATTTACTGAAGCATCCTCCCCACCATCTAAAAATATTTAAGGCAGCATAGACCATGAGAGACATGCCGAAATGTCACATGATTGAATCTACCTGAGACAGACTCGAGGCCTGCTGTTGGAAACTCCACTTCCTGGTCAAGCCAAGACAGTTATAGCATTTAAAGAAGCCATAACATGAAGAAATGCTTTCATATTCCAGTCGGGCAGAGAAAGACTTGCCAGCAATTTTTTTCCATCATTAAGAGCTGCTTCTGTTGCATCTTTTGCCTGAATCACAACATGGATCAGTGTGTGACAGAAATATATGTGCAATATAGTTGCGAAAGTTGCACCCGTTAAGGATGTAAATAAAACAATCCATTATCTTCCCTTGTCTATTATGTTCACTCTCATGCTTCACAAAGACATGTCATATACACAACGGGATGCATGGATGTATTCAAGTTTGTAATTTGCACTATCTAAATGTCTATGGACGAAAGACAAGTGCATGCATGAATGCATGTTCACCAGAGATATATGGACGTGTTTGTGTCACAGAGACGAGAAACAGCTGTTTCCTTTCTATATTCAAGATATCCCCCACTTTTTATTTCCACACTGATTTTTTATCCTCACCATCTCATCCAAGATAATCAACCCTAAATTCACCTATACTTTTCTCAACTTTTTATCTCATTTCCATTGTTTCTTTCCAATTCGACTTTTTATTATAAAATATAATGACCACACAAGAAAGCTTCAATAGCAAACCAAAGTTGTATCTAAACAGTCTTCCTTTATTACTACATCTTTAAATGGCAGGATTTTACATCTTTTTACACTATCTTGAGCCATGCATGTTAGGTACACGACAGTGTGCTGCATTGGATTCAAGTTGTATCATTTCCTCCTTTCATTGGCATAATGGTGATCGACCTTTAAACCCTTCTAACCAGAAAATCATAAGCTGAGCTCCATTGACTTTGAATAAATCTTAATTTTTGTAGAGACAAAGCTCCACATTCATGGCTCCAATCCTCCTCAATTTCTATGTTGTCAGGTGCACGCACCCATGTGCTCGATGGAAGCTCACAAACGGGATGACCAGCCACTATGTGGCAGCCATGTTTGACCACTTTGTATGCCACTTATGCGGGTTGGTTTGCTGCAGCCGAGCTGCCCACTAGCTGCCCTTAAACACCTTGTTGCACAAGCTGCCCGCTTACAATGGCGCTGATGTATTTACACATGTATCACTGCTTACCTCAGCACCGATGTATACACGCTTACATCACTGCTTACCTCAGTGCAGATGTATACACATTTACATCATGGCTTATGTCAGTGCACCTCCTCACCTCTACCACCCTTGGACCTGCTCTTAACCTCCCTACACTGCATATAAAAAAGCACCTCACTCCCTTTACTAAAGGCAAGAGCCTCCCATGCAAAGTGGAGGAGAGAGCCCAACTGCCTAATGGAGTATGCACAAGCGGAAGCATAGACAAGGAAAGAGAAAGAGAGCAAAGAAGAGAGAGAGCTTGTTGACAAGATCACCTTTTATTATAGCAAGAAGCGTTTACAATGGCAACAGCCAACAAGGGAGCAATACAATTGTGCTAGGATTGGATGATCAAAGTGAATAGAGGAGTGATAGAATGTATAGCGGAAGAAGGGAAAGCGGAAACACGGGACAGACAGCGAGAGAGAAAGATGGAGAGGAAACACTGGTATAAACCTGCTCTCAATATCATCAACCAAGAATACATGTCCCGAGTAAGAGGGGAGAAGACCTCGTATGTGAGGGACAGCAGCAAACAATGCTAAGCAATCAGTGAAGAATGAGGGAGGCAAGCCAGCTATATATATGCAAACATGAAGGCAGCCAACTAGGGAAAAGATCCTCCACGACTAGGGAAAAGTGCCCTAAGACTCCATAAAATGGGGATAATTCATAAAATATGGGTAAAATAAGTGAGGGGTGACCAGTCCCTCGAGCTAACATGGTCAGCCCTAGAGGCTAAAATAGGACACCGAACATGAAGCCAACAACAAGGAGATGATGTCTAACACCCCCTCTCAGCACTGGATGCTGAGTGAACTCCAAGAAGCCAGAGACACCGTCCTCAAAGATGAAAGACTGCAGAAACACGTACTAAGAAAGCTCCACAAGCAATCTCCTCAGCAACTCAGCTACAAAAGCAACACAAGTTGTTGCCAGGTACACCGCTCCTCTGGAAGAAAACAACCATGTAGCCTACCACGTGCTGCTCCAAATAATAGTTGAAATGCAAGCAAAGTGATGAGCTATGGTGGATCAAATGCAAGGATCAACATCATTAGCATGTAATTAAGATGATTAAGATGAGATTAGTGAGCAATAAAGCTAATAGAATAATGTAGGCATGGATACTCAAAAACCAACAATTTCTCATTAGGCCAATGCCTCAATTTATAGGTTGTACATCCACAAGATGCCAAGCATCTAATCCCATTGATTTCTCCTTGATTTGTGTCACCTCCCCTACATCTAGAGGCACCTTTTCCTAGAATCTTTCCACACCCCTATATTCACTCATGCTACCCTTGATTCTCTCATCAGTAGATACCTCTCACCTTTTCACTGCTACCCACTCAATTACAGGCTCCCTTTTACAGTCTCTTGCTAAGGACTTGTTCCCACACACACCCATTCACTTATATTTCAACACCTCCCCTCAAGTGAATAACTCTAGCACACCTGGACCCTATACCAAGTTTCCCTCTTACTTGGTAGCCTACGACCAGTGCCTCAAGTCCCTAACTCATAGTCCTTGGCACTCTCTCTCTATGTGTCCAAGGCTACTGCAAGTGCCCGTGACCTTGACTAAAGTGCTCACACATACATCTACCACATGGCCTACATCATCAGTGGCTCAAAGGTGGTTTTACTCTGTTGGGGCAGGTTACATCGAGTTGGGAGGTTTCTCTCTCTTTCTCTCTCAGAAAAGATGTCCTGACTCCTCTTCCTTAGGAGTCTCCATGAAGTTAGCCGATGTCGATCCTTCTTCATTGGGTTTGCTGTAGCAATCTCTAGCCATATGTCCTGGCTTCCCACAGTTGTGATAAGTGAAGGTCCTTCCTCCTCCCTTGCCTCTTCCTCGTCCTCGTCCTCGTGAGAGTCCTCCTCAATTGTAGAATGCTTTCTCCTCTCTCTTCTTCCACTCATTCTCCCCATTCTCCACTGGACATTCATCTCTTCCCTCAACTAGTCTCCACAGATTCTTCCTCACGAGCAGATACATGGTCTTTGTTTGCCATGTATGGAACTGTTTCCCATTAAATTTAGCTATTTCTTGTGCATTGCTCATGATGATGTGAAGGGGGTCTTACCTCTTGATCCGATTCAAGATTCAAGGGCAGTGTCTACCCTTTGACAACTCCAATCTGATGTTTAGTTTATCAGCATGAATTCACCAAAAATTACATAAAGCCAAGGGTAACTGATCTGTACTAAATGGTTGGGATATCAAACCATCTCCGAATTGCAATCTGAAGTGATAGAGATCTGTATCAAATACCCAATGGTAAATTTGAACCATCAATTGCACCAAAATGCAGTGATTAGTGCTGATTAATCGCTGATTAGTGAAAATAATCTCCTATTTTGTGTGCAAAAAAATACTTTGATTTGGAGGGATTAATCGGGATAGTGATTGTGACGAAAAATTCAATTTGACCACATAGACTTGTGTAGCACCTTCCCAATGTTGGATTAGATCCACCAATGCCTAATCAACACCTTGATTAGGTGAATTAATTAAGCAATTTGCCAAGATAATTCACTGTTCATGTGCAGAAGACTGTCCCCACTTGGAGTCTTCAATTGATTCACTTGCACAAATCTAATCTCAAAATGCTTCAATATAGTAGTAGATAAATGTGTCTAGATATGTTTTGAGCCCACAAACATCAAGATTAAAGCTTTAATGAAGAATTAATCAAGTGATTAACAGAGCACTTCCCTGACTGTGCACAGTGCTGGATCTCATTGTAGACTTTATGAAATCAAAAACTGTCTTCACTAGCTTGTAGAGCATGCTTGAATACCCCCAGGTCTAGTTGGAATCAGACGGATTCGAAGCGGGCATGTCACATGGAGCTTTTTCCCAAATTCTGCTGGTGTTTGATAATCGCGCTGCCGCCGTCGATCTGCATTGAAATTAGCCGATTCCTTGGAGCTGCGTGGAGAGCCTTGATTCTAGTTGTTGTCTCTAAAAGGGCTTGGGCAATGGATGTGTGTGAAGGGAGAGGGAGCTCCTCCACCAGCTGGGGGTACAACTTGGCTATGGAGAAGAGAGAAGATTAGTGCTTATAATTATGATTATGGCTAATGAGGTGAATAAGGCACTTGATGATGGGCTAAGACATGTTGGGCATGGATCTTGGGATCTCATATCAAGTTGAAATGCAAGCAAAGTGATGAGCTATGGTGGATCAAATGCAAGGATCAACATCATTAGCATGTAATTAAGATGATGATTAAGACGAGATTAGTGAGCAATTAAGCTAATACGATAATGTAGGCATGGATACTTAAAAACCAACAATTTCTCATTACGCCAATGCCTCAATTTATAGGTTGTACATCCACAAGATGCCAAGCATCTTGTCATGGCCCTGTGAAAATGGAACAGCACAAGTGTGGGCATGGTGGTTGTTGAGTCAAAATATTAAATGATTCACATTTGGGGTGCCCGGACAGAGAGAATGATGTATGGACATCCCTAGGTGTGAAGGGGGTAATTAGAACATTAATATTTTAATGTTATGTGTGGTTGCCCCTAGGCCTTAGTGGCCCCTAGGGAACTTTAATAATTATTAAAGTTGGGACCCTAGGACAAGTTTGGGGAGGGGGCAACTCCACTTTTTGGAGTGCATGCCTCTCTCTCTTCACTCTCTCTCTAGCTTTTGGGGAATCGTGCAAGCCTAAGCGTGGAGAAGAGGAGAAGCAACGTGGGATTGCTGTTTTTGCTGGTTTTTGCTGCTGTTTTTCTGTTCACATCTGCTCGTACAGTCCACGTGTGCAGGCCGTACAGAGTTGTACGACTGCAGGTACAGTACGACTGTCTTCTCTGCTGCAAGCTTTCCTGGTACAGGCGGCGTTAGCAGGTACAGGTGGCGCTGTGGGTGCTGCTACAGGTTCTGCTGTGCAGGTACAGTGTACGGACAGCTGTACGGACATGGCGGCGCTAGACAGAACTGGTACAGGCGGCGCTGACTGGCTGAGCAGGTACAGTCAGGTACAGAGACTGGTTGCAGGCAACGCATGCAAGTACAGTGACACGTGGCCTGTATGGACTGGTACAATGCAGATTTTATGGTTTGTATAGTCAGGTACAGCACTGAAGTGGATGCAGAGAGGAAGGTACAGACAGGTACACCCACATGTGTGAAGCAAAGTTGTTGAAACAAGTGTGCAAGTACAGACTGGTACAATCACTTCCTCCGGTGCAGATCCATGAGCTGATTTTGGTAAGCTCTGAATTTGTTTATCTATCTCTCTTTCCATTGGCTTATGTCTGTTGCAGATTTGAGCTATCTGGCCCCTTGTGAGAGGAGGGGTATGGCAGATTGAAAAGGGTGGAAATAGAGATTGGGACAGTGAATGTATGTTTGTGAAAACACAAAGTGTTGCTTTGAGACACAGATCTGTGTGTGTGAATCATCTGTGCTAAGAGGTATTGTGGGCTGCCAGATTGGCCATACAGGTGTATTCTCTTCGCTGGTTTTGTTGTACTCAGCCTTTCATATTTTTGGAATTGAATAAAGAAATACCGCAAGGGGCGCCAAGCTTTGGGACCAACAGGTGTCGTTCTATTTTCAGATTTGGGGCACTCTAGCTCCAATCTTTTTTGTTTTCATATCTAGACTACAAGTGGACGGGTGACTGCTAGTCTACCGCACTTTGGTTTCAACCAGAGGCCGGTTTCAAGGTTCCGTCCCCCGGACCAATTGTCAAATCCCCACGGATCTTCCCTCGTGATCGATCTTGGTTCGAAACTCGAATCCTACAACAAACGAACAACAAACATCAAAGGGGGTGCAGGCCTGACTCACCTCCCAACCATGACAGCCGTGGGCGAGCCCACAGTCTTGGCTGTCCCCACCGAGCCACGAGCTGAGCTAACTAGGTTGACGTACCGACCAATCTCCTCCTCGCGACGTCCCATACCGCCACGAAGCTGCCCTCGCGGGCCTCGAGATCACTGCCGGCCTTGGCTGCATAAAGCAGGTGCACGTCTGCACTAGATCCAGGCCCCAAGACCATAGAGCTCTCACAAACTTGCGAGACTCTCTATATCATATAACTAACCTTGGCCACCCTTTTTATAGGCTCTTGGCCGGTCATCAAGCGTCCACACTTGGCCGCCCGCCCGTCCATACTTGGGTGTCCGCCCGTTAGTATATCCCTAACTCAGCTCGTCAATCAGCCTGCCTAGTTCCAAGCTTCCCCAAGCCTCGAAACTAGTCTTGCATGCGTATAGCACACGGTAGATACCCACTGTGCACATGACATACTCCCCTTCCTCTAAGAGCTCACTCCTGAGCTCACTAAAAAGCCAGGGTAATCTCTCTGAAGAGAAGTCAATGTCTCCCATGTAGCGTCCTCCTCAACACGATCCTTCCACTTGATCTTGTATTCCGTGATAAGCGTATGACGCAATCTTCGTTCACGAAATCCAAGAATCTTTTCAGGTTCGTGCGGAATAAATGTCATGTCCTGGACATCTATAATTTCTTGAGGAGTAACTAACTGATCTGCTCCACCCAGTACTTCCTTAAGTCTACTGACATGAAATACAGGATGAACTTTCACATGAGAAGGCAAATCCAATTCATATGCAACTGAACCAATCCGTCGTGTAACACGAAATGGTCCACAGTATCTAGGGGATAATTTCGGAGATCTACCTGTCCATAAAGTCTCGGAATCTTTCGGAACTTGCAAATACACCATCGTTCCTTCAGAGAACTCTCTGGGTGAACGATGTCTATTAGAATAAAACCTGTCTCGGTCTTGAGCACTTCTAATAGATTCCTTCGCAACTTGTAACATTTCTTGCATATCTTGCAAAAAATTACGTGCTGCATCATGCTGAAGTCCTGAGAATCCTACTGTAACAGGTGATCTTGGTTGAAAACCGTACATAAGCATGAAAGGACTAAACCCTGTACTCGTATGCTTAGTACTATTATATGCAAATTCTAACATAGGAAGATAATCCTCCCATGAACTTTGTCTTTTGGATACATATGCTCGAAGCATATCCTCCAAAATCTGATTCACTCTTTCAGTCTGGCCATCAGATTGAGGATGATCTGAGGAACTCAAATTCAAAGTTGTTTCCAACTTCTCGAAAACAAGTTTCTAAAAGTCACTCGTAAACTTAGAGTCCCTGTCACTGACTATGTCCTGCGGTAACCCGTACAGTCTAAACAATTGCTCGATAAACTGTCGAGCTAATTGCGTAGCTGTAATAGTCTTCCTGGTCCGTAAAAATCTAGCCATCTTTGTCAAGCGATCTACCACAACCCAAATAGAATCGTGGCCTTGATGTGTTCTTGGCAATCCGGTAATAAAATCCATGGAAATACTTTCCCATTTATTACCTGGGATTTGCAAAGGATGCAACAACCCAGCCTGTCTAAAGCGTTCAGCTTTATTTGCCTGACAAATCTGACACTTGAGAACATAATCTTCTACATACCCTTTCATCTTCGGCCAATAAAAAGTGTGTTTCACTAAAGATAGTGTCCTGTGTACCCCAGGGTGTCCAGCAGAAGGAGCGTCGTGACACTCCCTCAGAATCTTGGACCTAATGTCCGGGATCTGTGGTACACAAATTTTGTCATTACGGAATAGTAAACCATTCCGAATCATCCACTGACCTCCTGCAGCCTGAATAGAAGACTGCTCAATCACCGAGTCTTGGTCAATCAATGAGCTCCCGTCCTGGATCTTCTGCCAAAATGGACCAAAATAACTATCAGTCCTGCAAAGCCCTCTCAATGACTGAAATAAGTCAGTAGAAATCTCGGTGAATGACAAAGAATTCACCTCTCTAATTCGACTAAGCGCATCTGCAATATTATTCATGGACCCTTTCCGATAACGGATCTCAAAATCAAAATCTTGCATTAACTCTGCCCAACGAACTTTCCTACCTCTCAAATCGTCCGCATCACACACATACTTGATTGACTGATGATCAGTCAATACCACAAACTTGGAGCCATATAAATAATGTCTCCAAACCTTGAGAGCATGAATCACAGCATAAAGCTCCTTCTCAAGGGTTGGCCAACGAGATTGAGTGTCGTCTAGCTTTTTACTTTCAAAAGCAACCGGTCTACCATCTTGAAATAAAGCAGCCCCGATAGCATAGTCACTGGCATCAGTTTCAAGAACATAAGGCCGACTAGGATCAGGCAATGCTAAGATAGGTGCTTCCTTGACTTTATCTTTCAAAAGTCTGAAGGCCATATCCAAATCATTATTCCAAGTGATAGGCTGATTGGACTTACGTCCACGACCTTTCAATAAGTCGGTCATCGGTAGTGTGAGCTGAGAGTACTCCCGTACAGATTTCCTAAGAAAAACAACAAAACCGAAAAAAGAACGAAGTTGTTTCACTGTTCGCGGTATAGGCCAGTCCAAAACCTTCTGAACTCGGTCATAGTCAATGCTCAATCCATCTCTAGTGATCTTGTGTCCCAAGTAAATGATGTCGGTCATAAAGAACTCACATTTACTGAATTTAGCATATAGTCGATTCTGTCTTAAAATAGATAAGACAATCGTGAGGTGTCTGACATGATCCTCAAGAGTACGACTATATATCAAAATATCATCCAGGTACACCACCACAAATTTCCCCAAATGTTCACGAAAAAGATCGTTCATCATTTGTTGGAAAGTGGCTGGAGCATTGGTTAACCCAAAAGGTAATACGAGAAACTCGTAATGGCCATACCTAGTCCGAAAGGTGGTTCTTTCGACATGCCTTTCATGAATACGTATCTGGTGATAGCCAGTACGTAAATCTATCTTCGTGAAATATTTCGCTCCTGCTAACCAGTCAATTAGGTCATCTGATCTAGGGAGAGGATAACGGTTCTTAATAGTCAACTTGTTCAATCTTTTGTAATCTATACACATTCTCCAAGTATTGTCCTTCTTTCTCCTAAGCAACACAGGTGCACCCCAAGGTGATTTACTTGGACGGATCTGGCCCATCCTCAGATAATCTTCGAGTTGTTTAGCCAACTCATCTTCCTCAGCTTGGCTCATCCTATAAGGTGGAATACTCACAGGATGAGCACCAGGGATCAAGTCAATACGATGATCTACTGCCCGTTCAGGTGGTAAACCCGATGGCAGTTCCTTAGGAAATACATCTTGAAACGAATCAAGTATCTTCTGTAATTCTTTGCTTTCAAACACACTTAATTCATTCACATCCAATGAAGGGATGAGAAAAGAAGAAAGTGGAATCAATACACAATGGAAAGCGGTGTACAAAGAAGAATTCATTATATTTCCAAAATCAATTGTATTTACAAGAGGTCCCTGAGAGGGATGGATACAATCACCTAAAATACTATACTTGGTGTCCCTATGCTGAAAAGAAAAAATATGACTAGACCAATCTATCTGGACATCAAGAGTCTTAAACCACTCAATCCCTAATAACAAGTCTACATTTTCCAGATGCATGACATAGCATTCCAGAGTATCTTTGTAGTCCTGAATCTGGATTGGAAGCATCTCGACCTTGCGATCCCAAACTTGTCTGCCCGCAGGTAGACGTACCTCATAGGTATGGTCACTGAGTGTCGTGTCAAGACTCAATTTCTGCACAAGTTTGTAGTTAACAAAATTATGCGAACTGCCAGGGTCTAAAAGAATGTGAATTTTATGGCCATTCACTTCTCCATAAACTCGGAGAAGATCATGTATGCCAAATACCTTAGAATTGAACAGACAATCAGAACAAGTACTAGGGCGAGAAAGTACAATAATTGACGTACCTGTCAAAGACAACTGGTTAGCTACCTTTGGCTTGGGTCCTGCGTTTGACTTGGTACCCTTTTGCTTTGGGCACTCATTACGCATGTGTCCTTTTTCTTCGCAGATAAAACAACGTCCTTCCTTCTTGAGCTTCAAAGCCCTAAGGAGTCGTTTCTTCTTCGCTGGTGTCGAACTTGTATTCTTCGAAGGTTGGTCCGAAGACTTGCCTTCAGTCGTGTTAGCCATAGGTGCGGAGAACTTTCTTTTATGCTTGTTCCCCTGCTCGGTAACGGGTTTTGACTTGGAAGAGACCATCGTATCATCATAGATACGAGCTGAATGAATGGCCTCGTCCAAAGTTTTACATTTGTTATTTTTAACCTGTAAACGGTACGAGTCGGGTAAACCAGCTACGAAAAATCCCAAAAGAGTAGTGGGATCCATCTTTGTAGCCTTCATCTGCAAGTCACGAAACTTCTGGAGGTAGACCTCATAAGTGAGGTGCTGCGAGGTCATGGTCAAAGCTAAAAACCGGGCAACAACATCGTAATCATCCTCTTTCTTGAGGAATTCTTTCTTGAAAATGTCTTCGAATTGTGCCCAAGTCGTTGGCTTTGGGTTCAGTTCCTTCCACCAAAGCAAAGCTTTGCCGGACAGGAAACCTGCTGCTAACTGTATCTTCTTTCCATCATCATATGGATGAAACTGAAAGTGAACTTGCCACTTATGTAGCCAAGTGTCCACGATCTCCTTGGTTCTCTGCTTTTGCTCGCCCCCGAACGGTTCAGGAGTAATATTGGGGCCTAAAGCTGAAGCCAAGGTATCCATTCCCGAGAAAGTAGAGAGGGTAGTGGTCAAGAGAGCGATGGAGTTCTGCAAAGCCTGCATCTGGGCTGCGATTTGTGCCTGACGTTCCGCCGAAGAAGCTTCAAGAGTTACTTTGAACTCTTGGAAATCTGATTTTGACACAAACTCGTCAAAAAGATCGGCATCAGTGCCTTCCGTAGCCGGCAAGCCTTCGCGTTCCACGAGGGGCTCCAACTCTGATTCTTGGGTCGACATCGTGAAGAGGGTACGCGGAGAGAAAATTCGATCTTTGCACAATGAAAGTGCGAGCGAACTCGAGAGCTTGAGAGCTTGAAAACTTGAGAACTCGAGAAGTCAAGAGATGTGTGGCAAGAAGCCCACTAGAGGGGTTTATAAAGGTTTCCCAAAAGCCAAAAAATCTCGAAAAGCTATGCTTAGCTTTTACTTTAGCTTTTGTGTTTTTTTTTCTTTTTTTTTTCTTGAATAAATAAATATATATATATATATATATATATATATATATATATATATATATATATATATATATATATATATATATATATATATGGATATATATATTCGCTGTTTCTGAAAAAAATTAAACACCTTTGGAAACCTTGGAGAGGGGAGGACTGTTAAACCTTTTTTTTAAAAATATTTAAACTCCCCCTTTAAAAAAAACAAAACGAAAGCACTAAAGAATGCTTTCCTTACGTGTTTTTTTTTTTTTCGCTTCTCTCCTAATCTGATGGCGCCTAGATTAGCCCGTCGGCGCATGCTGTCGTCACCCACTGCCGGCGCATGGTTTCCTGCCGGCCCTGCGCTTCTCGCCAGCGTGCCTTCGCCAACCATCGCCTGCAACAACCCTGCGTAGGTGTGGTCACCCGTCCACGTACGCCTGGGCACTACCTGGGTTGGATGCGCAGGCCCGGCCTGGGCGCTGCCTGGCTGGCTGCGCTGGCGCTTGCGTAGGCCTGGGCTGGCCTGGGTGCCTGCCCGCCTGGCCTAGGCGCTTACATGGGTTGGCTGACTGGCCACGTAGGCCCATGCGCCCGCCTGCAGGACCGCCAACAGTATACTAGTGTCTCCCGCCAGCGTACTAACCTGGCCGCCTGCAAGCAATCCAGCCAAACAAACGAACAGCACATCTCTTGCTCTCTCTCTCTCGTTCATTCAACGAAAAGAAACGAAAAGCATCATGCTTTTTTTTTTCTTTTTTCTGTTTTCTCTCCCTGCAAGTTATGCGACTGCACACAAGGCCTCTTCTTTGCAAAAGCAATCAACCCAATCAAAACTACCATCCCCCATCATCAACATGGGTTTCTTTGATGAAGAAAAAGCACATACCAAACTGAAATCTGCAGTAAGCACAGAAAAAACAGCAAGCTTTTTTAACACATACCATACTTCGACCTCTTCTTCTCTACCTACCAACTTGCTCGTTCATGAGGTATGCTCTGATACCACTGTCAAATCCCCACGGATCTTCCCTCGTGATCGATCTTGGTTCGAAACTCGAATCCTGCAACAAACGAACAACAAACAGCAAAGGGGGTGCAGGCCTGACTCACCTCCCAACCATGACAGCCGTGGGCGAGCCCACAGTCTTGGCTGTCCCCACCGAGCCACGAGCTGAGCTAACTAGGTTGACGTACCGACCAATCTCCTCCTCGCGACGTCCCATACCGCCACGAAGCTGCCCTCGCGGGCCTCGAGATCACTGCCGGCCTTGGCTGCATAAAGCAGGTGCACGTCTGCACTAGATCCAGGCCCCAAGACCATAGAGCTCTCACAAACTTGCGAGACTCTCTATATCATATAACTAACCTTGGCCACCCTTTTTATAGGCTCTTGGCCGGTCATCAGGCGTCCACACTTGGCCGCCCGCCCGTCCATACTTGGGTGTCCGCCCGTTAGTATATCCCTAACTCAGCTCGTCAATCAGCCTGCCTAGTTCCAAGCTTCCCCAAGCCTTGAAACTAGTCTTGCATGCGTATAGCACACGGTAGATACCCTGACACCAATCATCAACTTTCTTAAGGGGGTGAGCTCGTGGTTGTCTCGAGGAAAGCCATTGCTGAAAAATTCAGCAACATGTCTGATACAGAAGATGAGTACTTTTATCATGAAGAGGAAGAGCAAGAGACCTCTCCTGAGAGAAATGTATCTGAGGATATTTTTGCAGGAGAACAGGCTGCAGATGATGAGCATTATGAGGATGTAACACAGCCAGTAGATTTGCTTGGTAAAGAGGATGATGATGCTCGGTTTCAAGATCGTTTGGCTAGTGTTATGGATGTATTTATGCAGCTCACACAAAGTGAGAAGTTTGCTGAATTTATGAGATCCCGCACAGAGCCTGAAAAGAAGAAGAAGAAGGTGCGTTCTAAGAACCTTCCTCAGGGTCATAGTGGTGCCATCCCACAGGATCCATCTTTTGGCCAGTTTCCGAACATGCAGCATGCTTATGGTGCTAACTCTCAGAGTTCCTTCTTTGGACAGCCATCTATTCCTCAGCAGACTATGCATCCAGGTTATTTTGGTGGTGGCTCAGTGTTCCAATCTATGACTGGGGGTTATCCTCAAGGAGGCATGGGTATGCTAGGGCCTTTTGGAGCAAATTTTCAGCCTGGTATGCAGGGGAATATGTATGGTGGTATGCAGTCCGGAATACAAGGAAATATGTTTGGGGGCATGCAACCTGGAATGCAAGTAAACATGTATGGTGGCATGCAGCCACGTATGCATAATGGTATGTTTGGAAACATGGCTGGAATGTATGGCATGCCAGGTGTGGGAATGGGAAATGTTGACCCTATGATGGGCATGAATGTTGGGGGCAGCAATCTTGCGAAGCCACTTCCTTACGATAATCTAACGCCTATGGGTAAGGCGAAGGATTATAAGGAAGGGGGAGCTGCTGTGAAGTTTGATACATTCAGTGGAGCCAAAGAAAAATTAAAAGCACTTACCTTTTTACAGCAGTTTGATGCTGCTTTTTCTGGTGGGATTACACATAGTCCTCTAAGGTGAGGAAAGCTACCACTTTTCTCAAGGGCAATGCTTTGCAGTGGTGGTCTACTCTTCTTTTGCAGGGCATAGCACCCACTACTTGGGTACAATTTAAACAGGTTTTCTCTTCCGTATGGCTCACATCTACTTTTGAGGTGGATGTTATGACTGCATGGCACAAGTTGGATGCTTCAAAGTGTGAGAATTTGGAAGATTATAACAAGAAGTTTTGGGAAGCTTTACTTCCAGTGACTTCTTACCGTGCAGTGCCATTGTCTGAGCAGGTAGAGAAGTATTGTTGTGGGCTGCCCAAAGAGGTGCGAGATTATTGTATCAAGACTCGAGTAACGAACATGTCACAGATGATAGAGAATGCTATGATAGCTAATGTGTTACTCACTGGAGGATCATCTGGGTTTAAAGGAAGTAAAAACTCGAGCAAGAAAGCTGAAAAATCTAGGCATGCTTCGCGTGATGCTAAAGGGTCTTCAGAGACAAGGTATAAGAAGTTGCCAATGCCCAAGAGAACATCTGAGGAAAGACAGGCTTTGAGAGATGCTCGGAAATGTTTTTACTGTACTGAAGAGGGACATATGTCATTTAATTGTCCCAAGAGAAAGTCCCAAAAGGACTCTGACAATAAAGGAGAGCCCAAGTCAAAGAAACCAAAACCTTCTGCAAGGTTAGTTCTTGATCTTGTTGGGGAACAGCCAGGTGGTGAAGAGACAGAGTTGTGCAGGGCATGGGGCAAAGTGAGAGATCAGAATGCCTTGATATTCTTTGACACAGGTGCTAGAGCCAACTTCATTTCACCAGATTTGGCTGGCCGATTGGGGATTCGTGCAGAGGAGATGGGGCCGTTATATGAGGCTAACATGGCTTGTCCAGGGTATGCAGAACCCATTACTCCTATCATTGGGAAGCTCAGGCTTCATTTGCAGGGTTATGTGGACAGCGAAGAATTTTTCATCATGCCACTTGATAGCTGTGATGTTTTGGATTACTCTGACTCATAGAGGGAAAGAACATGTTTTGGATGTAAAACTCAAAGGGGAATCTCTTCCTATTGTATCCGCTTCGGCAATTTCATCAGTAATGAAAAAGCATCTTTCCGCGTACTTGATTTATGTAAAGGATGCAAAAGATGATGAGTCTAAGTCTAATTTGTCTATGTTAGATAAGGACAGGACTGATTTCTTATGTGGGTTCCAAGATTGTTTTTCCGAGTCATTGTTGCCAGGGGAACTTCCTCCTGAGAGGCCAGAAGATCATGCCATTGATCTAATTCTTGGTAACCTTTCAAAGAAGCATATGCGTTGGGCAAACTTTTTGTCTATGTTTCACTTCCAGATTGTGCATGTGGAAGGCAAAAAGAATGTAGTGGCAGATGCTTTGTCACGCAAGCCACAGGTCTCTGCAGTTTCACTTGCTTATCATCATGAGCTTGATGAAATGAAAGAGCAGTATGCCCATGATAAGGACTTTGAAAAGTTGTATGATCAGATGTCTGAGGGTCAGCGGCATGAGCACTATACTCTCAGAGATGGGTAGCAGACTGTGTGTTACCAGGCCATTGCGCCTCAAGGTTATGATTGAAAGTCATGCTCCACCGTATGCAGGTCATAGAGGTATTGACGCCACGGTAAAAGCAGTGGAGACTTTCTTTTATTGGCCAACCTTGAGAAGAGATGTTGATGCCTTTGTGAGGCAATGCATCGTATGTCAGAAGGTAAAGTTTGACCGTCAAAAGACACCAGGGTTATTACAGCCTTTACCTATTCCAGATAAACCTTGGGAGAGCATTGCCATGGATTTTATATTTGATCTTCCACGAACACAAATGGGCAATGATGGCATTTGGACTATCATATGCAGGTTCAGTAAGCAGGCCCATTTCATTTCCGTGCGTAAGACGATCAAAGTGGATCATATGGTGAAGTTGTTCATGGCAAACATCTTCAAGTATCATGGCTTGCCTACGTCTATCATTAGTGACCGTGATCCACGGATGACGAGTTTGTTCTGGAGAGGATTGTTTGACAACATGGGTACAACTCTCAAGTTTTCATCGTCATTTCATCCACAAACAGATGGTCAGTCGGAAGAGGCTAACTCTACAGTGTTAGATCTTCTCAAGTGTTATGTGTCAGAGCACAAGCAACAATGGAAAAAGTATCTTCCTCTGGTGGAGTTTGCATATAACAACACTGTACATACCTCGACAGGCAAGGCGCCTTTTGAGCTTGTGGAAGGAGGGAAGAAGGTACCACCCATTTTGCATACAAAGGATAAGATCTTTGAGGCTGATTAGTATGTGGAGAGTATGGATGAGGCTTATCGGAGAGTTAAGTTGGCACTGCAAAAAACGCAACAGAATCAGCAGACCGTCACAAACGTGCTTTAGAGTTTGCATTGGGTGATTGGGTTTTTTTGCGCTTTGAAAAAGCTAGACTCAAGAAGATGAAGGGTAAAGAGCGCTTATTCCCTAAGTTGAGCATGCGTTATTATGGACCTTTTCAGGTATTGGAAAAGATTGGTGAGGTAGCCTATCGTTTGAAGCTACCAGATCACTGGAGGATTCACAATGCTTTTCACGTGAGTCTCCTTGGACCTTTCCGTGGGGATGTGCCTGAGGATGTATCAAATGAGGCTCAGCCGGAAGTTGAGGAACTTGATGAGGTTCTTATTCCAGAGCAGATACTGGCACATAAGGAAAGAAAGGTACGACATAACGTTACCCGTCGCTATCTTGTGAAGTTCAAGAAACTATTCACCGATGGATGCGAAGTGGATGGAGGAAGGTGACTTAACAGATTCACCTCAGGTTTTGCAGCTTTATCTCGATGCCTTTGAGTTAGAGCCGACTCTTGTTGTGGCTCATTCAGGTTCAGCACAGCATGGGTCTGGAGCATTGCCTGATGCTCAAGAGGGGGGTAGCACCTCCACTCCCTTGATACAGACAGGCTCAGATAACATCTAGAGGTCGCTTGGTGCAGTTTTTATCGCACCCGAAGGTACTGATGGCTGACTGATTCTGTAGATAATCAATCGTGGGAGAAGCAAATTGCTCCTCACTAGAGCCCTCAGAAGAAAGAGTCAATCTGCTCCAACTCTGTACCAAGAGTAGCCAAATGCTGTACAAAAGCATCCTCTAAAAAGGTCGGCATCGCAATATGTAAAGACTCTGTAGAAAAGATGGGGTCCATTTGCTCAAACTCCGTACCATGAGTTGCCCAAAGCTGTACATAAGCACACTCCACTTAGGTGGGCATCACCAGATGAAAGGACTCCACATCCCTCTCTGAAAAAAGATGTTCTCAGACTAGCCCAACCTGATTCTGATCCAAATCCAAAAACTCTGGAAGTACCACTGTGCCCCAAGCACGGTTAGCAACCACAAATCCAAAGCATTCCACCGGGTCCAAAAGTCCATCCTCCAAAACAACAAACCTACACACCGTATCAAACCCAATGCAGAAACTGATCCTCAAGTGAAGTAGCTGGAGATGGGTCCCCTCTGAGTGTAGAAAATTCCTTTGGGAAGCAAAACACATCAAAAAACACTGCTGTCCAACAAAAAACAGCATTCCACTGCCAATGGAAGACAAGAAACATGAAGAAACTAGTTAGCTGTGTAGGCCAGGAACAAAACACAAGTATAGATGCTCCAAAATCAGCAAAACGCTGACTGAAATCAGAAATTCAGTATCCTCCTCAAGTACCAAACTGCCTCCAAAGCCACAATCCAAACAAGAAACCCCCTCTGCAAGTGATTGTGTCCATTGGAGAAGAAAACGCAACCAAACAAGGGGCTACAAACCTAAAAATTCAGGTCGACCAGTGTCCACACCTCCTATGAGGAAGAAACACTAATGAGAAGGTACCTTCGGGTCCAACGGAAGGAGCCTAGGTGAAGGTAGAGCTACCAGCAAGATCTGCTCAGAAAAACGCAGCAACCATGGCCGTGAATCTGAAAACGCAGAGGTATTCAGGGCAGTAGATAGGGCTGAATCTGTGAAAAGCAGAAGATATATGGTACACCCAAGCCTCATAGTAGCAAACAGAACCAGCAAACTTGCAGGGAAAAAAAACGCAGCAAAGATGTTGCTGTTGTCCTGCACAAAACAGGCGGCTCACACTACAAGGGGGAAGATGCTGAAAAATGCTGCAATCCACTGATGACAACCACCTGTAGAAAAACGCAGCACTCTAGGTGCTGCAACCCTGAAAACAGAGCAGAAAACAGGTGTGAAAGGGCAGGGGAGATCTGTTTATCTTACTGCCCTACACACGATAATGTTGCAGATCTATTCACAAAGGCTTTACCTCGAGAAAAGTTTGAAGCTTTCCGCAAAGCTTTGGGCTTACTCTCATACAGAGAGTGATCTGCTGTTCTCAGAGGTCAAGCCCGTGAAGGAAGACCATGGGGCTGCAATGGAGAAGCACCTGGAAGAGGCAGGTGACCAGCAGAAACCTGAGAAAAAAAACACATATCTGTCCACCTGCTGAAAAGCGTAGATCTGACCACTTGAGGAGGGCGAGGAGGGAGCATCCAACATTGATCTTCACCGGCGCTCTGATACCATGATAGAATGTACAGTGGAAGAAGGGAAAGCGGAAACACAGGAGAGAGAGTGAGAGAGAAAGATGGGAAGGAAACACTGGTTAAACCTGCTCTCAATATCATCAACCAAGAATACATGTCCCGAGCAAGAGGGGAGAAGACCTCGTATGTGAGGGACTGCAGCAAACAATGCTAAGCAATCAGGAAACTTCATGTATACTAGAGAAGAACACCATCTTGGTCCTCTCGGGCCGGAAGCCGTGGAAGCCCTAGATGAGTCACTGGAAGTATCTCTATCACTGTCTTGTGTTGTGTCTTTGCCTTCTTCTGAGATGAAGACTTGCCCTTGGTCTTGTCCTTCTTCTTGGACAAACAATCCTTAGACCAGGGTTGTTTCTTGTGCCAGTACGAACCTATTCGTACCGTACGGTTCGCACCGTATGGTTCCATACGATATCGTACGATTTTGTACGGTGCGAGTTCCAACACCCCCCCCCCTCCCCCCACCTTGAGAAAAAAATTCAAAATGCTCAAAAAAAATAGAAATCCTGCTCAATGAAGATCCCAAATGCCCGCAATACTTCGCAACTTTCGTGTCCACTCAGTATTCCATATGGGGTTGCTGAGAGACCTAAAAAATCCGTCAAGGTAGACTGGTAGTGTACACTTGATTGGTAGGATGAGAGAATCTTGCTACGTCACTTTGAGATCCCTGGTATAGGTAGGCTAGACAGTCAGATCCTCAAGTTATGTAAGAGGAAGAAGATTTGGACAAGGCCATTTTGATCTACAAAGAAGTCCCTAAACCTATCACCCTAGATGCACTACCCGTATCTGTGCAAGGATAGTCCCTTAGTCATAAACACTACACTGTATCGCATTACCCATGCACGCTCGTTTTTGGAGACAATTGGGAGATCCAACTGGGAGAGACACATCACCATGTTCTGGTTCCTCAAGCATTGTGGACTCCTCCTCCCCCCCCAACCTTCCCTCACATTCAAGCTTGAAGCTCCATAGTTTGTAAGTGTTTTTAAAAAAACGTATTTTATCGTACGGTATCCCAAAATTTCATATCGTACCAAAAATTCCCGTACGGTATCGTATTTTCGTACCGTGACAACTATGCCTTAGACAGATGTCCTCTCTTCCCACATGAGATGCAACGACTCCAACCTTTCTTTTGTACTAAAGTATGTCATGTACATCCCGCACTTGGATGCCACGTGCAAGCCTGCACCCCCTTCACGTTGCTTGGTTTGTTTTGCAGGTTTCGAGTCTTGTACCAGGAGCGTTCTACGAGGTGATCCCTTGGGGTTTTGACAGAGATTGTCAATTGGGAAGTACCATAGACTGCGTTTGATATCAGATCCTTGTGGATATATGCCAAGCACACATCGACAAATTTTATGACCTCTCGGCGGATCTCACCGATCTGCTAAAGGGTGTCAAGACTAGAAGATAGCAGATTCGAATGACTCCACGAGCATTGGAGGCATTCAAGAACCTCAAGGTGGCTTTGTCAAAAGCACCTTGTCTAGCGCTTGTCTCATGGGACGAGCCGTTCTAAGTGATCACCGATGCGAGTAACATCGCAATTGGAGGTGTTTTACAACAGAATGGCCATCTAGTAGCTTACATGTCTCGTAAGTTACTGCCCGCTGAAAAGAATTACTCGATCTACGACCAGGAACTCCTAGCAGTCATTCAGGCCTTGAAACATTGGAAGCATTTCCTTTATGGCCGTGAATTTGAGGTTCGCATTGACCATCAGGCATTACGCTAGATTCAGACAATGCCAAGTGCACAGTGGAGTGACCAAAAACAACCCCGCTAGAGCCAGATCTTCTAGCAATTTGGTGGTATGATCGAGTACCTTCCAGAAAAGGCCAACCCAATGACCGATGCTTTGAGCAGCAAGGGACAAGTGACTATGATTCAGACCACGAGACTTGACCTCGCTAGTACGGGACTAGATAAAATGAAGCACATGTACGCGGATTTCAAGGAATTCGGTACATAGTGGGAACAGGCATTGGATGCCACAAGACCATGCCACTTTTTGATACGTGATGGTTGGCTTTTCTACAAAGGCCGATTGTGTGTCATGAAGTCGTTCTCTACATCATCTGCTGGCTGATATTGCCATTGTAAAGCCTCTTGCTACATAATAAAGATGTTCATTGTCTGATGTCTCTCTCTCTCTCTCTATGCCACTCTCCCTCTCTCCTATGTTTTGCTTCCGCATTGTGCAACTTTATCAATCAATACATATGCACAATGGCATAAAACGTGAAAACAATAAACCATTGGCAAAAAGAAAGCAAAATTCAAGCTTGTATCATGTGTCCTCTAATCATGAGCTTTAGCTATGAGTATCTCCTCAGTAAGAATATAAATGTGAGTGAGGGTGTGTAAGTGTGCTGCGTGTGGAGAGAGACAGAGAGAGAGAGAGAGAGAGGGAGATCCTTTCTTAACATGTAGCAAAGAGTCTAAAGGACCAATATCAAACATCTTGAAAATAGATGCAACAAACTAGTTTGCTCTAGCATTATAACAATAGAGATGAATATTTTGCTATGAACCTGGTCCAACACTTCATCATAGTCACTTGGAAAGTTGGCAATTGGTGCAGTACTGGTAGATGATTGCACTTGTTTCGAACTTGAAATTCTCCACTTTAATAGGTCAATACTTTTAGTCTTGTTTACACCTCCAGCCCTAGAATTCTTGTGGTTTATGAATGGGTTCCTGTGATGAAGCTTCTTTTCAAAAAACTGAAAATGAAAAAGAACAGAGTAGTCAATTTATGCTCCAACAGGTTCACTCTTAACTCCTCAAACTCTTACTGTACATACCATGCTGTTTGTTAAAAATGTTCTTGTACTAAACATCTTATTGCAGTATATGAAGCTGAAAATTTTATGTAAACCTTTTTACCAACAAGAACACTTATGATGTTAAGAATTCGATAACATTCCGATTAAATGGCCTAAGGGTTTTAGTCCTCCCTAAATCATGTAACACTACTATCAAGAGGACTCCAACCATGCCTCTGTTGGTCAAGGCCGTTCGTAAACCCGAGCAAGCCATTCCATTTCCAGATGCTATGCATCTTTACCCCCTACGCTTGGGAGGAGCAACATGCTTGGTTTGGCAGGAAGCCACAAAGGCTATAAATGGAGATTATCTTCACACGGTCCAGTGGAGGTGTGTGCCACAATTTTGAGAGAAACTCGTTCTGACAGCATAGATGCATTTCATTGGCATCATATGCTTGAGCAGGTGGGTAGTGTGAGGGAAGAGAGGGCTGCTGCACTAGCTCATGTGTAGCCACTAAATGTTCCTGAAAAGCAAAACAAAAAAAAAATGAGGGGGCACAGGGGGGGCAGATAAGCACACTGCCCGCATTAAAGTTTGGAAAAAATCCAGCATAGACTGTCCAGCCCTTTGAGGCCCGTCTGCTCAGATGACATGGTCACCAGATGTAAAGCCATCCGTACCCAAGTGAAGAAATACATAACAAAGGACCACCTGACCAGATGGTAGGCCCGGTCAGGATTGCTGGTTCGACTTCTATTAAGTAACATAAAATCATACAAAGGGAGATCTCAACCAATCAGGGGCCCTGTAGGAGTGGAGAAGGAAATACCATGGTTATGGGTTGCTGGTTCCGAAACCACCGGAGGGAGCGGATCTGATCAGATGGCAGGTGCAGACGGGGTTGCCAGTTCTGAAGCCACCCTTACCTAAGTCGTGATATGCATCTGGAAACATGGTGATGCAGATACTGAAGTACAGACACAGCCTAGACAGCAGGATGGTAAAAATTTTGCCTTCGTGGAGACTTATAGCATAGTAATGTACAGGCCCATTGCTAGTGGACACCTCATAGTTACAGCAGCATAGTAGAAATCCTAAACATGGGTAAAAGCTGAGCTAATGTGGAGATGTGAAGATTAGTGCAAACCTTACCTCAAAAGAGTGCTAATTTAAGATCTGAAGGACGCTGTTACAGGAGCATAACAGAAATGGTAAAAGCTCAACAATGTGGAGATGTCAAACCCTAATTCAAAATTCAAGCTCTGAAACAGTGATGAAATCTAATTAGGGCAATTGATGTGATTCTGTTGTACCTTTACTAAGATGGAGGTAAGAGAGCTTTACCTTTAGGGAGGAGGCTGGGCTGTACATGAAGCAGATGGCCATGGCTGAGCAGAGCTGCGCAGCGATGGCGAAGAAAGGGGACGGGCAAAATCTTATTTGGTTTGAATGGTTGGTTATTATTCTTTTTACTATACACCTTTCGGATACCTTTTATCAAAAATCCTTAAAACACGAGGGTGTCCCAGAGCCTTCTTTTGTTCTCTCTCCGAACTAGGGTTTCTGAGTGTCAAATCTCTCTGGTTTTTTGTTGAATTAGGGTTTCTCCTCTCTAGTTCTACAAGGGTGTGCCCCATAACCTTTGGTGTTAACCCTGTCTCATTTTCAGTGACCTCTCTGTTTTTATTAGGGTTCTTCCTTTTCTGTTCGAATATGGGTCCTTAGAATGCAGAAGGATTAAGGTTTTTTAGGGTTTTTCTAATCTTGTGTTCGTTTTTCCAATATTATGAGGACTTTTTCTGATTAAAGCCTATTTATGACGATAAAACTTAATCACTACAAGGATTTTTCGATAATTGTTTCGAGGCTCTGAAAGAGATTCATTTCGAAGGAGTGAGAACCCTTTAGCAAGCTGGCGCTTCCATTGCCAACCTTCCTCCATAGTCCTTTCGCCTTGATTCAACACAGTCGACTCGCTTCCGTGGCTCCTTTTTTCAGCACAACATGAGCTCTTCCTCGTCATTTTATCTGCAGCTCGACACATCAGAGGTCTTGCAACATGATGCCTGGTCTAATCAACAACATCCGCTTCTTCTCCTCCACATCTTCCACCGCCGGAGAAAGAGGGGGCTGCCCGAAGCTCTTCATTGACTGGCTTGCAGAAGAATCTGTCATCCGGTGTCCTGCAAGTTAACATAAGCTTGACTCAATGTTTTTAGAGGGTATTCTTTGATTTTAGTGGGGTTTCTACTCACAATTGATGACCTGTTACATTGTGAACTTCATTGCTTGCTTCAACACAAGGAGGAGGTAGTTGTAAGGTACATGTAAAGTCTTAATAGGCATGGACTTTGCATAAGTGCAATCTTGAAGTATACTTGGGGTCTTAAACATGTGTTGCCATTGTAGTCCACCTTGCAACCCTGTACTTCCAAGAGCGATGCATTCGACTCACTAGGTTGACATCCGAATATGGTCCAATAGACATCTTGAAGACATAGCAATGCTCGTGGTCCTTTGTCCCTTGTCCAAGGAACCTACTCTCATGAAATAATTCATATGCACGTTGTTTCTTTAGCTCTAGTATGCTGGACTTTACTAAACTAGAGTGTCCAACATGCTTCGAAGCCTTAGCCATTCTCTTGAACCTAAGTAGTACAAATTAAATATGGCATTAATTTAAAAAAAAACTTTTCAATTGAACTTTGATTGAAAAATATACATTATAGAATCTTGCACTTGTGTGCTTAAATGAGAGGTTACATTTCCTCTAAAAAACTCCCAAGCTCCATTGGGCCAATCTAATTATCAATTGCACTTTGGGGCCTCACCATTGTATCCATGACAAGGCACTTCGCGATTGTCATTTGAATCTTATGTGGTCTGGAGGACAATAATTCAGATACTGCCTCCTTCACTAGGTCCTTAGTCCTATTGATGGTGGCAGCATGACAAGTCCCTTTTTGGACTCCATGTTGATGCACACCTTAGTGTATCATTGGCATCGTTGAATGAGCAAGGTCAGGCATGTAGTAGTATACAGAGGCCCCACACTTTGCAATGCAAATAGGCATGCTTTTGTAGTAAAAACAAGATAATGATCTAATACCATGGGTTGAAATCCCCACTTGGGGTATTTTCTCTGATACCTACAATTCAAGATATTAGTTCGTTGCATCATATTATGTGAGTACTAAATTAAATATATACAAAAACTCACCACACCATGACATCTTGTTTGTTTGGCCAATTCATTCTGAAGCTCCCACATAAACTATTAGTGCATTCAAAAACCCTCCATAATAGCTCTTCCTCACAATGCTCGGGAACTTCACGGTAGTCTTTGTTGGTTTGGTTCAGCAATGGCCATCATATATTTGTTACATTCTATGCATGGGAGAAAGAGAAGAATCACCTATGCATGGGAGCACAAAAGCAATGTTGGCATTATACATTTCGGGAACTTCATGGACTTTCTGTATACACGAACATGCCATCAACATTTTCTTCAAAATACCACCATGAGACTAGAAGTTCATTATGAGGTTGATAATGTTGTTCATCTCATCACACCACATCCACGCTCGTTATCGAAGGTTCATCAGTTATTGTGAGATCAACCACCTCCAGAGACCCCGCTGAACCCCTTTGAGATCCACGAAAGTACTTTCATCAATTAGAGTAGATTTCTCAAACTCACTTGACGGAATCACTAGGTATCTATTTGACAACTCCCTATCAAAAACATACACGATACAGAGGGAGGTGGTCTTGCTTGGATACAATTGGATTAAGTGATTTGGGTTGCCTTCTAACTCACATATGGCGAACACACTAATAAAAGCATTAGGATTATGAAAGAGAGGAGATTGTAACTCCCAATCTTTTAGTACCAAATATTGACCTACACATGGCAAGGAGACCATGTGGTCATTGTTGCAGGCACTAAAGAATACTGATATAGTAGAGCAATCCATTCCAAACACAAGCTCTAAATGTACACTCAGAGAATCTAGAAGCATGATTAGCTCAAAAACGTTAGAGAGATAGACTTAGAATCTCCAAATCCAAGAAGAAGAATCTTAAAATGAAGAATAGAATGTAAAAAATGAAAGAAATAATCTAATATTAATACACTTAATTTAAAAAAAAACTTTATACCATTGACAATGATCTAATAGATTAAAATTTCATATGTATCAATTAAAAATAGAAATATTTAAAATATTTAAAAATTAATAAACAATATTCAACATTAAATGAAAGATATTATGTATTTAATGAAGAATTTTGAACATTTCATGAAGAATATTATGCATTTAATATAGAACAAGGGAGAGAGACAACAGGATAGAAGGAAAGAGGGAAGGTTAGAGGGAGGGAGTAAGGTGAAGATAGGGAGGGAGGGAGTTCTAGGGGAGAAGGAAGGGAGGAGAGAATAAGGGAGGGAAGGGAAGAGGGTATGGGCAAACAGCGCCCAAAGGTAGGGGGTAAGGGAGGGGCAAGGGGGGGTGTTTTGGCACCAGTGCCTATATGCCCTCCCACCTCCTTTTTTGCCTTTGGGAAGAGGGGGAAGGGGAGGTTTGGGCATCGTGCTCATATGTCCCCCCCCCCCTTTTTGCCTTCGTCGTGGGGGAGGGGGGGCGTTTGGGCGCCGACGGCCATATGCGCCCCCCTCCCCAACCCCCTTTTTTGTCTTTTGGAAGGGGGGGGAAGAGGGGAGGTTTGGGTGTTAGCGCCCATATGTGTCCCCCTCCTTTTTTACCTTCATTGTGGGGGGGGAGGGAGGGTTTAGGCACCGGCGACCATATGTCCCCCCGCCCTCCTTTTTTGCCTTCGTTGTGGGTGGGAGGATGTGCTGGGGCCATATGCGCCCCTCTCCCCCCACCCCCTTTTTTGCCCATATTCTTTCTCCTCCCCCTCTTCTCTTTTTTAAATTATTTTTTCAAATTTAAATTTTTCCATCCTATGTAAAGAAACATTCTTTTTTTATTCTTATTGTTTTGCTTTTTTCTTCTTGATATATAAAGCCCTTACTCTTTTTCTTGTTGTCCTTCTTTACTCTAAAATCTAATCGTCTCCAAATCTTTGACATCTTGAATTTCAACATGCTCTCCAGGTTTGTTTTCTATTTGTTTCTATGAATTCTACTTTTTTATATTTCTTTTTTTCTACACTACTCTCTCTCTCTCTCTCTCTCTCTCTCTCTCTCTCTCTCTCTCTCTCTCTCTCTCTCTCTCTCTCTCTCTCTCTCTCTCTCTCTCTCTCTCTCTCTCTCTCTCTCTCTCTCTCTCTCTATACGAGGTGACAAGGCATTGCCTCACCTATGGAGGGTGACACCCCCATCTATGGAGGGCGATACAGTGATGAGGAGGGTGATGCCCTCCCACGATGTCCTCTCTCTCTCTCTCTCTCTCTCTCTCTCTCTCTCTCTCTCTCTCTCTCTCTCTCTCTCTCTCTCTCTCTCTCTCTCTACGAGGTGACACCCCCATCTATGGAGGGCGATACAGTGATGAGGAGGGTGATGCCCTCCCACGATGTCCTCCTCCTATGCTTGCCCTCCTTTGGAGGGGCAAGGGGCGATGCCCTCCTCCTATGCTTGCCCTCCTATGGAGAGCAACGATATTGAGCCTCTAACAATGGCTGTTGCCTTGCCCTCCAAAGGGGGGCAAGGGGAGGGCCCGCCCTTGCCCTCCTATAAGTCATTAATTTTCCATAGATTTCATTAATGATGAAAAAAAATCAAATTTTAAATTTTGGTGTTTTTTTAATGTTTAGCAAACAGTATGGTTTTTTCAAGAGGAGATCACATGAATCTTGTCCACAACAGTGTACATGTACATGTTTTTGGTTTCACATTGCAAACGGAATATGGACGACATAGAGTTCATGGTGTTCTTTTGCCTAAAAAGCACGTAGGCATTTTTGTCGATGCTTGTGAAGAGAAAAACATATCTCTACCATTCCCAATAGAGAATGGTGAAATTGCATATCTTCATGAGGCAATTAAATCCATCATAATTTGGCCTACAAAACATTTGGCAAGAGAAGTATTTTCTTCTTATGGTTTTTTTTTTGTCTATCTTACTTTGTCAATCTATAACATTCTGTAGTACATTGTTATGTAGGTACAAATGGAGAAAGAGGATGCTCAACAAGAGGTCTAGGGTTGGAAAAAAGACTCAACCATTGAGAAAGTCATAAGGGCTTCCAAATGGAAGCAAGTTGCTTCAAGAAGTACTGATTCTCACAAATGCCAGGAGAAGAAGTGTTTGGTGCCTCATGATGAGGAAGATTGGATCCCATCAAGTACAAGATAACAAAAAAAAGAAGTTGAAGAGGCAAAGGGAAAATGACCATGGAAAATCCGCACCTAGCTAGAGGACAAAAAGCACAGGAGGAGACCACCCAAAACACATTCGAGTAGGACAAAGAGGAAGAAGTGGAGGTGATTGTAGAAAGTGAAGAGGAGGACAAGGCGGAGGCATATGAAGGAGTAAGGGAAGATATGTTCAAAGTATTATATTCTACCAAGCTTCGTTTGAATCTATTACAGAACATAATAGAGAGACTTATGGTAAGCCTTTTACATCATTCATTGTTGAGATTGTACTTTGTTCATGAAATATAACGTAATAGCAATTGCACATTTCTTATCCTCATACATGTTAGAAAGTCCACTTTCATGCCTCCTATGCCTCTTTGTCGTTTAGTGGAGCAACCCTTCCATAAGAAGGATGCGTTCTAGATATAAAAAACTCGGTTGTGAGTTTTTTAATTATGGATATGTGCAGGACAAGGCGAAGTTTATATGATCATTTCGAAGTCATCGAAGTTGCCTATGAGAGACATAAAGGAAGCTAACAAGGCATCATCATGGGATGAAATATGGCACAAGAAAAATGAGGACTTTGTGAACTTGATCAAAGATACAGAGTGGTTGTTCCTCTCAAAAGATGTTCTATGTTTGGGATGGAAACCATCAGTTGGTTGTGTGGATGGAGAGCTGCATTGCAAGTAAGACCATTCCACACTCGCAAAGGAATGGTGTGACACTAAGCATAAGAATACCATGTACTCACAAGCACAAAGGTGAGATGTGTGGTCATCTCCAATACATAGAAGCTATCTCTTAACTTCCGTAAAGATTAGTTTTTGAAAGAGGAAAAGAAGTTATACGCTCATGCATTGAGGACAAGAAGGATGAAATAGGTAAAAAATATAATGTAGTCTTCTCACATAAGTTTTCTTCATACACAAGGCTTGTCGACCACTAATACAACACGACATTGATGTTTAGGCAGCAAGTCTTCGAGCGAGAAGGAAAAAGGTAAGAAAAGGTAAGGAAATACCTGTTTAAGCTAAAGTGGAGTAAGAGGGAGAATCAAGCAATGAAAGTTGATAAAGACAAAGAGGAGGATCTTGAGGGTGACTCTCCAACGAAGATAAATACAAGGATGATGATGATGAGGAGGGCGAAGATAGTGGGAATGAGGATGATGAAGAGACCTCACTGCAATCTCCAGCAGCAACAACTCAAATACCTACACAGGTAGGTCAAGAAATTGTTTTCTAAATTTTGTTGTACAATACTCCATCACTAACATATGGGTTCTTTGTGAACATAGAAGCAAGAGGGAAGGAATAAAAAGAGGGAGCGAAAATTACGCTAGCATGTAAATACACTAAGATGAAAATACAAAGGAATGGGGTTCTATTTATAGGAGAGGGAGGCTACCAACCAAGTCTAATTGGGATCTAGAGGCTTCCAGCTTCAGTTTGATCCAATTTGGACAAGTTTTGGACCAGTTAGGCCCACTTTTCTGATCTAGCTTAAAAAAGGAGAGAGAAGAGAGGAGAGAGGAGAGATGAAATATCTCATTTTTTTGAATTAAAAATTGGGGACAATGATGAGATTCTAGGTGCCTCCTTCATAAGCTCCACTCACCCTCTTGAGGTGTCAAATTTCCATTTTTTTACTAATAAATCCCAGTACTAGTCAACTCTTCATCTTATGTGAGAATTTACTCCTTTTTGGTGGATTTTCTTTTATTCTTGCATTTTTCTTATTCAAACACTTGGATTAACCCCATTGGCCCTTTAGAATACTCTTTGGACCTTAATCCATGTAATTTTTTAAAAATGGGTACCCTTAAGTTAAGGTGTCCAATGCACATATTCAATTAAGTTCTAATGCATATTGAGAAACTCTTTTTAAACTTCTATTTCAGGTAAAGGATAACTTTATATCCAAAAATATCTCAAAACTGTATTATCTCTCTCTAGAATATTTTCTCTCTCTAGGCCAAAAACAAAGGAAAACAATGTTTTCTTACATTCTGAATTAGGGGATGATTACAGGGGATTGAGAGGAGAACTTATACATCTTTTTTGGGCTGAGGAGGAACCTTACAAGTGTGAACACTTATGGCCATGTATATAAGTGAATTTCTCTCATAATATAGCATACTCTCCCGTTGTGCAATTGAGTCTTGCTTTTGCTAATCTCTCATCCTAATGCATGCTAGTGAGTGTGTGTGAGTGAAGTGAGGTGAGAGGAGGGACGAGTACCCGTAGTGCAACGCAGTGGTGTGACAACGCTCGCGGGAGGCGCAGTGGAATTTCTTATCAAGGAGTTGTAGAGGTTGGAGACCTTAAGGGTTACAAGCTCGGCCATTAGAAAGATCCTCACGACAGTTGCGGTTCACTAGGTAATCTCTTTTTGAGAGGGTTAGGGTGAGCCTTAACATTTTTGGCACCGTGTCAGAGGAGCCATCCCTTGGCTTTTTCCATCTTTTTTCCTCTAATCTACGCATTATCCATTGCCCATGATCTTGATTAATGGTTTTCCATGAAAAAGATGTGGATTTGATGGTGATTTGTGTGTGATTTGTTATAGAATAGCTCTCTTTTTTATTTTTGAAAAGAATACCTTTTGCTTAATTTGTTGTTTTTGTTATTGTTATTTGGGTTTTTCATGTTCTTAGGACTTGCACATAGTTTGTATTAGGCTTAGTTTGCATCCATTGCATCAAATAATGCAATAGAATGTAATTTTTAGTGAATGTCTTTAGTGTTAAACATAGAACTAAAATTATTAATTTTAGTTTAATTGTATGTTTGTTGTTGAAATTGTTTACATTAGAGTATTAGCAAGCATTAGGAGTAAATCTTTTAAAAAATTTCTTAAAACGATAAAAAATTCTTGAATTTGACTAATTTCTCTTAATGGACCGATTTTTGTCATTAAGGGTGATTAATCTTGTTTAAGAGGTAAAAAATTAGAAAATGTGTTAATCGAGGTCTAGAGTAGTCAAAATTGGTGTTTTGGAGTGTCTTGTGAGAGCATCTAGATGCATCAAAACACCTAATTACATCAATTTTTTCATTGATTAGAGAAATTTGACTCTTTTTGCTTAATTTTACCTTAAAAGAGGAGACCATAATTAAGAGTCTAATTAATCTCTTATTTTAGATTAATTTACATATTTGTTGATACACAAAGATTAGCATTCCCTTGCTCTATCCATAATTAAGAGTCTAATTAATCTCTTATTTTAGATTAATTTACATATTTGTTGATACACAAAGATTAGCATTCCCTTGCTCTATCCAATGATGTTGCTCAATTGTGTGAATTAATTAGGGATTAGTGGTTAATTAGAGTCTTTGATTAGTGTAAAAGAGGAAAAGATTAGTGAAAGAATTAATTTTAGATTAATTCTTAATCACTTTTTTTACATAACTCATTAAGGCTAATAATTCAATGAGTAGATGCTCATGAGTTGTCAAATTGTCCATTTTGGGGGTCATTTATGAGAAGGGTGTAAGAGGTGTCATAAAAAGATTGACTTTTTTATTCCCACTTACCTTTTTGGAAAAATGCTCATATCTCCTTAATTTTAAATTCAAAAAATATCCCCCCAAAAAGGAAAATTCGTATTTTTCACTAGACTCCAAAAAAATAAAAATTTAAAATTTAAAAAATGGTTCTTGTGTGAACCATTTCTGTAACTTCATGGCCTAAGGGTTCATGCCTTAGGAGCCCACGCTGCAAAAAAAAGAAGACTATGAAAAACGCCCCTGTTTGGAGGCCCGTATCTCCTAAACCGTATATCCGATGTGAAGGCGCTCTAGAGCTCATCGGAAAGCTGACATAATCGAGCTCTTCAACTTTGGACTTGGTCGTCGAAGTCAAAATCGATCATTTTGGCCTCCGACCAGTAGCCTCAAAATTTGACCCGAAAATCGAGGCAAAAAATTCTGCTTCACGTCTAGTTCACGACATGAAAAGGCACACTTACAAGCCAAGGTACGAAAGACAGTAAAAAAGAATGCAAAAGATAATACCTCAACATGGGTAGAAGAACATGCTTTAAAATAGGACCCAAAATAGAAAACAAAACCTTCTAAACCCAAGAAAGACAAGGGACAATAAACTATCGAAACCAAGGTTGAATTAAAAGACAGGGGAAAGGAGCCTGTGGAGAACATAAACCTTCTAAACCCAAGAAAGACAAGGAACAACAAACTATCGAAACCAAGGTTGAATTAAAAGACAAGGGAAAGAAGCCTGTGGAGAACATAAACCCAAAGGAGCCAAAAGCTATACATGATGTAGAAGCATCCACCTCAAAGACCACCACACAAACCACAAAACCCATATGTGCGACACATGGTACAAAAGCCTAAAAGAAAATTCGATCTTGTTGCATGGGTAAACATAATGAAAAACTGACAATCCGAAGAAAGTCAGAAAATGAAACAAGTTCTAGTATGTCACTTAGTGAGGATGAAACAAGTTGTGATTCGTCACTCAGTGCCCTTCACAGACCAATCAAGAAACTAGAACCCACCCAACCACCCCAAATTGATAATAATAATCACGATATATGCGGAATGCAAAAAGCAAGCTCAGGAGAGCATGCTTAGCTTGGTTGAATGTTTTACAGGATCACCGGTTGTGATTGAGTCTCATAATGCTAATCCCAAAAAAGTGACCAAAATACAAAGCCCATAGGGGTAATGCTTCCCCTTTCAAGAGGAAGACATACTCTCTATAGAAGAGTCATTTGAGACAGATTGCACGAACTATACGCTTGACAAAGCACATGAGGAATTCAATAATTCCCTTACAAGATTAAAATAGTCTCTCAAAACCTAATTGGGAGGAATGCTCTTCTCTCATGGTGAAGCCAGCATAATATCAGCACTTGCACCTTTGAGGGCTCAACATGAGTTATACCAAGACATAAAGAACTCCATAGAACAAGACTATGAGGACTTGCAAGCTTCTAAACAGACCTCATTAAGAATTGTTAAAGGGCCAAACAGACCTCATTAAGAATTGTTAAAGGGCCATAGAACAGGACTAAAGCTTCTAAACAGACCTCAGTAAGAATTGTTAAAGGGCCATAGAACAGGACTATGACGATTTGCAAGCTTCTAAACAGACCTCATTAAGAATTGTTAAAGGGCCAAGTGTACCAGTGTACACACTGGGTACTCTTGAAAAAGATGAGAGCCAAAAAACGAGAAAAACAGTGAATGGGAATATGAAGCAGAAACAGGATCTGAAGCTGAAACAAAAACTGAAACATCCATGGTTCTTCTAGAAGATTCTATCATGATATGGTTGGACTTCCTTACAGGCAATGATGTTAAGCGCAAACGTGCTTTGATTAGCCCTCGCTAGTCATAACATCATGACAAATGACTCTTGGGTGTCATTGGGACAACCTAAACTAATCTCTACAGACAATAGTCTTGCAAGAGGAGCCAATGGACAAAACATTGACGTTCCAAGTTACTTTAGCTATGATACTCAAATAATCAATAGAGATGTGGAATTTACATTCCATGTTACCCTAGATTCCCTCGAGTATGATGTCATCCTTGGTGGAACTAGGATACATGACTCGTTGTATTCTATAGATGAATTCATGCAAACAATCATCTTTCACAGGTAATGTACAATTGTTATTATGGGAGGAAGAGACCTTGGAGGAGCTGGAACTTCCAACATATCAAACTGAAAAGATCCCTAGGATTCTGGTTGGATTGAAAATTTCAAATAAAATCACCACAGCTCAAGCACAACTTTATCTATAACACGAGAACACAATCTCATGACCCTTCAGTTATGGGATTTGTTAGGTCAACCAACACTTATGGCACATCCTGAAAGAATTCCCTTTACACAAGACTTGAACATGCCATGTTTGGGGTACTTTGAACATACAATGTGTACTGAAACTCACCCCCTTACTTGCAAGTTTTTTGTGGTTGAGTATGTGTTGGAAACAGATTTGATCTTCACGCATAAATGGGCTATTGCTACCCAAGCACCACTATGTTTTACTAGCGACGATAGATTCATCATGGTGGTCAACGACAAAAAGTTGACAATACCATACTACAAGGAAGAGAATCTAACTTTACTGGATCTATGATGCTAAACGACTCAAAAGGTTACAAGCCTCTTCCATAGAATCCTCTCTACACAATGACCTACCATCTGCATCAACAACTGACTCCATTAGAGCATCTATTCCTTCAAACCCATCCTCACCTATGAAGTTCAATGCCAAAACCTCAAATCAATAGCTATTCCTAAAGAACTTCCCATAACCCAACTATCTATCTCTAACAAGGAACTCAAAGGAAAAGCCTTGAAGCCTATGCATCTTCATCGACAAACCTCACCAAAGGAGACAGCCACATGCTCGAAGGCCTCGTCATTCGATAGCCACTTCACAAGAGACTCTAGCCTCATCATCATTAAAAATGCCCATGAGTCTCAAACCTGTAGCCTCCGCGCCAACCAAAGTCAAGAAGGGCCCAAAACCTTCCGCATCAACCCAACAAAAAACTCCACCAAGATAACCACAATCAAGGTATTTTAATAGTATCAAGATGTGGGTGGCAAAGAAGCTACTTGTAGCTCAAGGCTACTATGAAGGTGCCATTCAAACTTGGGTGCCTTGACAATCAAAACCTCTTCCTCAGCGTAGCACTCAAAGGCCAAGGAAAAAGAAAAGTACTCCACAACACCATCCACAAAAGCCTATGCGAGTTCCTCAAAGAACTCCATCAAGTCAACAAGTGTGGGTACCAAAAATATTACTCTGCAAGCACAAGGGTACTACCAAAATACCAAAGCTTGGATTCCCAAGTGCATCACAAAGTCCCCTAAGCTTGCACAAAGAAGGAAGCCTCAACACCAAGCACATCATCCACCAGTTTATAATGTTCATCAAAGATGGATGCATGTGCATGTGCTTCAACAACAAGGATACTATGATGGTGATCCCATCATATGGTTATCGAAATCGAACAACCTGAAGAAAACCTCACCACACGGACTTCAATCCCAATAGCTTAACCTAAAGGTCAACAAGCGTGGAGTTGTCTAAGCTGTGGATGACTCCGCCGGTCCTTGCTGGGGAACTCGAAGACAACCGACACAAACACTATGGTTGGGGGAGAAGGGAGCGTGGATCCTCTTAGGGAAGTATACCCACCAAGGATGGGTCAACTTCACTGGCTAGACATGCAAGACCTATGCTCTACACTGTCTACCGTGCTCTTCAACCACCACCTAGCACCGCAGTACCCCTACAAGCCTCTCACTCACACCACACACACCACTTGCACCTCGCTCACACAAAGAGGTAGACCAAACACCAACAGAGCGCAACAATACAATCACAATACCCCAAAGAATGATACCAAGGAGACTCCCCTCCAATAGAAGGACTGTGCTAGAACTCAAGGTGATACACGAGAGTGTCCTCCTCTGTGAGAGTGTCTCGGACTGTCTGTATGCTGCCGAGAGAGTGCTCCCCTTAACTCCTCCTTGGGTGTCCTCCTCCTCGGGTGGTGCTCAAGAGGATCTCTCCTTTCGGGAAAGGGAGAGGGGAAAGGAAGATGGTGCTCAAGATCTCGAAGAGGATCTCTCCTTGCCTTGGGAAAGGGAGAGGGGTGTTGCCTCTATGAGTGCCATCGGAGTTGGCCATGCACGTATGAGATGTCGAAGGGGACTAGCGGTTAGAGGGGTCGAAGAGCACTGCACTCTGAGGGCATCGGCGGTGACGGCGATCGGAGCGGTCGGAGGGCACTAGCGGTGGTGGTTGGAGTCATAAGAGGGCACCAGGGGTCGGAGTGGTCGGAGCACAGCGGGGGCCGGAGTGGTTGGAGCACACCGGCAGTCGGAGTAGTCGGAGAGCAGTCGGAGGGCACTAGCAGTCGGAGCACACCAGCGGTGACCGTGGTGGTCGGAGTAGTCGACGGAGGGCACCAGCGCAGTCAGAGTGGTCGGAGATGTTGGAGGTGATGGTGGCAACTCTTGGTGGAGTGTGGAGGATCTGGCTCCCCGTCCATAGGTCGAGCGATCAGAGCGGTCGGAGGGCACTGGTAGTTGGAGTGGTCGGAGAACACCGGTGGTGACGACAGTCAAAGTCATCGGAGGGCACCGGTGGTGACAGCGGTCGGTGGAGTGTGGAGGAACTAGCTTCCTGTCCACACGTTGCCCACTACTACTCAATTCACCATCCCGATAAATGCCAAGAAAACACAGGTGAGCCTTCGGAAAAATCATCCGACAAGCAAGCAAGGCTGCTAGGCATACCTCAGACAATGATCCTTCACTCAAGGCAAACCTTCTGGAGAGATACAAAATAAATAAAAATGAATCAACTAGGCTCTTGGTCCAGCTAGCTGTAGAAAAAACAAATGATTGAACCGGGAGCTCCTGGGCACTTCATCCAGCAAGCCATTTCTGAGAGCTCCTAGGCACTTCATCCGGCAAGCTATCACTAACTATATTACCGCTGGCATCCCCCCGGCAAAGCATCCGGTAGAAGGTTACCTCAACAAAAGCACAAAAACCAATCTAAACAATAATCATCATCACTGGCCACTTCCTTCCAGGAAGCCATTTCTGAGAGCTCCTGGGCTCTTCATCCAGCAAGCCATTTCTGAGAGCTCCTGGGCACTTCATCTAGCAAGCTATCACTAAATGTATTACCGCTGGCATCCCCCGGGCAAAGCATCCGGTAGAAGGTTACCTCAACAAAAGCACAAAAACCAATCTAAACAATAATCATCATCACTAGCCACTTCGTCCAGGACGAACTTTCGACACGAATGGCCATGGCCAGTATATAAGATATCCACTTTTCATTAACAAAAAAGACCAGATGCTCCCAAGCATCACTAGCATGTGCCACGGTAGCCTCCAAGAGAACTTATGCTTCAGGGTCAAGACTGCTCTCATAAACTACCATGAAGATGGCCATACCAAGGGCTCTTTAGCCAAAACGGGAAAGCTGCACATGTACATGCTGTGTTATGGTATTGCAGAAGGGGTGTGACCTTGAGAGTTTCTCTGCAACCTAGCTGCACCCCATGCCAAGAGCTCTTTAACATATTTAGATGATCCTCTATGTGCTGCAAAATGCAATGATGTGCTTCCAAAACCACAACCGCTTCCACTAGATCTTGTAGGCGTTGCACACATGAGAAATGCATTACTTAAAAGCAAGCAAACTACTGTAGAACGGCTGGACCGGGCTACCAAGTGTAGAGGTGTAGCTCCACATGTTTATGCCACTATGGACATCTGGACAACATCCGAAACTTGTTGGACACAATCAAAGTGGCCGCTCTTTAGGCATGTCCTCCCATAGGGAGCATCAAACACGAGGATTTCAGCTCCGCATTCCACAAGCCGCTTAATGCAAAATACCCTTCCATTTTTGTAAGCAAGCATGAAAGGCATCTGTCTATGATGATTCATTGCATTCAATAACACACCCTTCTCCAACAGCAACAAAAGTACCTCAGATTGGCCATGTGAGGCAGCATAATGCAAAGGCGAGAGGTGGAAGTTATGAGAGAGGGTGCCTATGGGGAGTGACGGGAGGGGGACGGTGACCACACACGGAGGGAAGTGAGGGCAGTGAGAGAGGGGGGTTGGTTAGGGGGGTGGGTGGTTGGTCTGTGGGGTGGGGTGGGGTGGGGTGGGGGAAAAGGCATGGTCGATGAGGGGTGAAGAGGGGGAGCAGCCTTTTGGTTTGTTTGTTTTTTTTAACAACTATTATCATCATATTTGTTTTTTTTTTAGGGGGGGGGGAATGGTGTGGTGGGGTGTGGCGTGGCAGCAGGAAGGTTTTCCCATAGTACAAATCCAAGAGTCTAGTCAAAGAACTCAGCTTGACAATGTGCTAAAATTGATCAATCTCCTTTCTTTCTAAATGAACTGCGCTCAGTAAGTCGGGCACGGCCGGCATAAGACTGGAGAATGGCTTCCACATAGTACAACAATTTGGGAGTGACTAAACACCATGGTGAGGCTGAAACGTCCTGACATTTCCCATCCATGAAGAAGGAATTTGGAGACTGCACAAGAGGTTTCAATTTGTGTTTTTTTTTCCACCTTTACTGGAGGGTGCAGGAAGTCAATGTCATTAGAGAGAACCATGATGATAGTCCAAGGCGGAAGGTTGAGGATAGCTCATTGTTGCACTGTGTCATTAGAGAGAACCATGATGATTGTCGAGGGCGAAAGGTTGAGGATAGCTCCTTAACACTGTTGCGAGATGGTCTACAGTGCCAACGAGCTCTAGTAATGGTGCACAGCCGCCACGAAAGAGAGCAGGACGAAGGGGGGTGATTGTTACATTGGGGAGGGGGCGCTGGAGGGGTGGGGGGTCGGAGAGAAGGGGAAGGCTTGGGCGCACAATGGGCCAATGAGGGAGGCTGGTCGTGAGGTGAGAGAAGGGCGCAGAAGGGAAAATGAAGGGGGGGACTGCTGCGCACCCAAGAGCAGGTGAGGGGGGCGGTTGGTCGTGAGGTGAGAGAGGGGGAAGGCTTGGGTGCACAATGGGTAAGCGAGGGGGGAAACTAGTTAGTGAGAGGGGGTTCGTGAGGAAGAGGGGGGTGAGGAAGAGGGGGTGGGGGTGTTGGTGAAGCAAGTGGGGGTGACGGGTGACCGTTGCGCACAAGTTGGGGGTAGTGAGTGAAGAAAGTGGGGGAGAGAGGAGAGTGGGGTCGGTAGAAGGAAGGGGGAGAGGAGAGGAGGGTCGGTTGGTGAGTACATAGTAGAGGAAGGGGAAGACGAGGGGGGTCGGGGGGGGGCCAGGTGAGCGAACAAGGGGGGGTGCTGGATGGTGGGGTGACAATGAGGAAGAGAAGGTGGTGGGGTCGCCACCAGAGGGAAGGGGGAGAGATGAGGGATGGTGGTCGGTGGGGTGACAGTGAGGCAGAGAACGAGACGAGAGGGTGGGGAGTGAGGTTGGTTGGTGGGGAGTGAAGGGAGAGGAAGATGAGGTTGGCCGATGGGGAGTGAAGGGAGAGGGAGATGAGGTTGGTCGGTCGGCGGGTGAGGGTGAGCAAGAGAGGGTGGTGGGGTCACCAGAGGGAAGGGGGAGAGGAGAGGGATGGTCGTCGATAGGGTGCGAAGGGAGAGGGAGACGAGGTTGGTTGGTGGGTGAGTGTCGGTGGGATGAGCGAGGGACAGAAAGAGAGAGGGGGATGGTCGTTCGGTGGGGTGGGGAGATTTGGTTTTTTTTTTAAGAGCCGACGAGAGGGGGGAGCACGAGTGAGCGAACAAGGGGGGGCACTGGGATGGTGGGGTGATGGTGTCAGAAGAGAAGGTGGTGGGGTCGCCAGAGGGAAGGGGGAGAGGAGAGGGATGGTGGTCGATGGGGTGAGAGTGAGGGAGTGAATGAGACAAGAGGGTGGGGAGTGAGGTTGGTCGGTGGGGAGTGAAGGGAGAGGGAGATGAGGTTGGTCGATCGGGTGTGACGGTGAGGAAGAGAGGGTGATGGGGTCACTAGAGGGAAGGGGGAGAGGAGAGGGATGGTGGTCGTTGGGGTGAGAGTGAGGGAGAGAACGAGATGAGAAGGTCGGGAGTGAGGTTGGTCGGTGGGGAGTGAAGGGAGAGGGAGATGAGGTTGGTCACTTGGGTGACGGTGAGGAAGAGAGGGTGGTGGGGTCGGTGGGGAGTGAAGGGAGAGGGAGATGAGGTTGGTCACTTGGGTGACGGTGAGGAAGAGAGGGAGATGAGGTTGGTCACTTGGGTGACGGTGAGGAAGAGAGGGTGGTGGGGTCGCCAGAGGGAAGTGGGAGAGGAGAGGGATGGTGGCCAATGGGGTGAGAGGTAGGTGAGGGGGTGAGGAGGTAGGTGAGGGGGGTGAGGGTCACCAGAGGGAAGGGGGAGAGGAGAGGGTGGTGGGGTCGCCAGAGGGAAGGGGGAGAGGAGAGGGATGGTGGCCGGTGGGTGAGAGGTAGGTGAGGGGGTGAGAAGTGTGTGGTCGGTGAGAGGTAGGTGAGGGGGTGAGGAGTGTGTGGTCAGTGAGGAGTGAAGGGAGGGGGTGGTCGGTGGGGTGAGGGAGGGAGAGAGGGGGTGGTCTCGGTGAGGGAGAGAGAGAGAGAGAGGAGTGGTCAGTCAGTGAGTTGAGTGTAAGGGGGGTGGTCGGTGGGATGAGTGAGAGGGGAGTGGTCGGTGGGTGAGGTAAGGGGGAAAAGAGAGAGAGAGAGAGAGAAAGAGGTGGCGGGTGTTTTTGTTTTGTTTTTTTTTGTGGGGGTTTTTTATTTTGTTTTTTAATAGAAAAATGAAAACTAAGATGGGGGAGTCATTTTTTTGGAAAAATAAAATAAAATAAATATTGAGGGAGGGTTTTTTTGGGAAAGAAAACAAAATACAAAGGGGGGATTTTTTTATTTTTTTATTTTTGCTTGATCGGGGTGCTTCATCGGGGAGAAGGGGAGTTTGGGTTGGTAGATGATGAGAGTTGAGGGGAGAAGAGAGAGGGAAGGGGAGAAGAGAGAGGGAAAGGGAGAAGAGAGAGAAAAAGGGTGTGAGATATATATATATATATACACATATATATATATTGTGTCTCTTGTAAAAGAAGAAGGAAAAAGAAACCGAAGAGGGGAGTTTTTTTTTTGTTTTTTTTTTGGAGACGGAGACCCGATACCTAGCACTTCACGAACACCAGAGTGAGTTGAGATAGGCGTTTCGCTTGAACCACCACCCTTGGTAGGCCGCATCTTTCGAAGTGCCTTGATTGAGGGATCTGAAGTCTACACAGAACCTGATGTTGTTGGTCTTCTTTTTTGGAATCACCACTTTAGGTGACAACCACTTGGAGTGCTCAATGGGAACGATGATACCTGCCTCTTCCAGCTTGTCTAGCTCTTTCTTCCGCACTTCGAAATATTTTAGATTCACGCAGTAGATGCCCTTTTACCCGGCCAACTGCCTTCTTTTTGTGAAATTTTGTGAGTGCAAATGGCTGGGTCTATCCCTGGAAGATCCTTGTAAGTCCATGCAAACGCCTCTTGGTGTTCTTTGAAAAAGTCGGTGATTCTCTGAAGAGTGGAAGGGTCCTCCCAAGCTGCCACTAAGATGGGGCGTGGCTCCTCTGATATGCCTAGGTTCAGCTCTCTCACCTCCTCTGATGTGCCCAGGTTCAGCTCTCTCACCTCCTCGTGTGGTAAGTGGTGGGTGTGGAAGAGGAGTGGTGCCGAGTGCTTCTTGATGGAGAGATAAGGGGTCATGGGCTGGGGTGTTATCTAGAGGGAAATCACCAATGCATTTCTCCATCCAGTGAGTGGGTATCTCTTCTACTGGCAAGGCTTCTTCCCACGCCTTGAGGTGCTCTAACCGCCTCTCCTTGTGGGTGCATCTAGGAGTGGTTATAGGTGCCTTTGATGACTCCTCTTGAGAGACCTTCTTGCAAAGTTGTCAAGAAAACTCAGGTTCCCCTAGACCTATGACCTCTATCTCTTCCTGTTGAGACATTGTTGTAGAGGAGGAGGCCAAAGTGAGCAAAGATTCTGTCCAATCCCGTACTCCTGCTTCTTTTCAGAGGTCTTCTTCTTGGGACAGCTCTTGAATAGGGTCTGGGTCCACCATGCTGCACTGGAACCCCTCATAGGAATTTAACCAATTCCATAGAGGTTATGCCGCCTCTCCCTTTGAACCGAATGGATCCCAGGCCTCATCCACTGGTAAGCCTTGCCATTCCTTCTGTTCTTCCTCGTCATTGGGTCCTTCCTCCCGAATGGGAATCATGTCAAGTAGGGCAGTGCCCCAAGCACTCTCATCATCGGGGCCTTTTTCCAAGGGCAATGTCACTGTCCCCTCTGGGTTAGGGATATGCAAGTTGTACCAACCCCAATCATGGATCACTTGAGCTGCCCTCAACCAAGGCCTTCCAATGAGTAAGCTATAGGCTCCTCGAGCTGGTGGGAGGTCTAACACCACAAAGGTCATTTCACATACTAATCCTTCAAAACTGATTGGAACTTGCCTGACTAGTCCCACGGGCATCACTTCTCTCTGAAGGGAGCTGGCTCAGTAGTTCGGAGACCCAAGACTTTCCTAGTAGCTTCGGGCATGATGTTAACACTAGAACCACCATCCACAATGGCTACTGTAATTTGAGTTCCTCCCACGGAGACTGTCACCCTTGGGCTTCGGTGATTGGCCACTCTTGGGACAGTGAGGCATACCCTTGCTTGCTGCCTCCAGGGCCGTCGTCCCACTACTACTAGATGTGGCTTCACTCCTAGTTGCCTTCGGATCCATCCAATGCTGGACCAAGCAACCTAACAGTTGCTCTCCTATTTCCTGGCTCAAACCACATAACTGAGGAAGGGTGATTTCCACCTTTACTCCTCCCAACTTTTCCTCCCAACTTAAATTACTAACCTTGGGTTGGGTGGACTCCTCATCCGCCTTTGAAGGTGTGGTGGTTGGGCGAATGACCAAGGTAGGCGCCGCTTCCTTCTCCATGGGTGGTGTTTGAATGAATTCCTCCACGGCCTCCTTATAAGCTTGGTCCACAATGGATGGGTAGACTGCACCACTTCTGAGTTCATCCTTCCCTCTGAATCCTTGAAAAAGAGGTGGGGCTCCTGAGAAAGTGTTCTGAGGGAAGGGTCTTCCTTCACTTTTGAATCTCCCAGCATCTTGATTTTGATTAGGGCCTTGCTACCTCTTTGGGGATGGAAAGTTTGAAGCGCTTCCCGGGGTTTGGAACCTTTTAAAAAATGAGTCCCAAAAACCTTTTTCCATCAAGAAATTGGTAATTCCGAACTTCCACGCATGGAAGTTGTTCTTGTCAAGATTCTCTGCTGACAATTTGGTTGATGTTGTCAGACATCTTTGCTTGCTTAAAATAGCCAAAAATCTGCAAACAAACAATTTTTGTATGCAACCTGCAACACGGCAGTATCTATTGTAACTTCTAGCGATATTTTTGCACAATCTATTTGTCATAACACGTGACCAAATTACACGTACTTACGCCCATAATTAATAATACATGTGCAATCACTAGCTGCACACCCAAAATGCAATGTTGCAGTGAAATAACCAAAGTTTGAACATAGACAGTTTGAAACTAAAACTTCCCAGAAGTGTCCAAACACACCTTGTAGTGGCCAAACGGAGGTCGAAACACGAATTTGGTAAAATTGTAGTACAAAGTATCATGCATAATACAGGTACCTCCATACTTGCCTCAATTAGAAACTTGTAGCTCCAAGAGCTACCTAGGGTGTGCAGTACCAAAACAAGAAGGGGAAGAGATGATGATGCTCTTACTCGTGTATTGCTTCCTTTGCTTGCCGCTCAACTCCGTAGCCTAAACCATGCTCTGATATAATGAAAAGATTGGGAAAGGGAAGAGATCTTGAGCTCTTGCAAGCTCTCACAACAATGGATAAGATACACACATAGAGATGGAAGGCTAAAATCTTCTTCTACGTGTTGTTCTCAAAAGAGGTCTATAATACATCAATGAAAACCAACATACGTACACTCGCATAAATCCTAGCAAGGTCTCTTAAATCCTTTGTGCATTCTCCATGAGATTCCTTTGACACGACTTCCAAGATCTACTTCCTTTACTCTTTTATAGAGTCTCTTAAAGTCTCTAAGGTCATTTGGGCCTTTATATCTAATCTATCTTCTAAGATCCATTAAATTTCTAAGGTCCTCAATAAATCTCTTATACTACTAAAGTCTCTAAAATCTCGTAAGAGTTTATCTAGGTTTACTCTAAAAGTCACCACTATATTATACAATTTTCTTATACACAAGTCTGACTTATTTATCTAAGGATTAAACTTAATTCTATTTATTGTTATTCATCTTAATTTTTTAGTAACTTCTAATTTATACTACTTATTTCCTAAGGCTTTAACTATTTCTTTCACTAGCTTTCTAGAGAGAGACAATTTGTAATTTGAAAACAAATTCCTAAGCTTAGACTAGCTTTCACTAGGTCCTTTTCTCTTCATTTCTCTTTAGAAAATAACTTAGGTTAAGATATATATTTACTAGAATTACAACAATAAATCTACACCTTGAATTAACTTTCTCTTTCTAAAACTAGTTCACTTCTTTCTAAATTTCATATGATAAAATTCTCATATAACCTAGAGATTAAAATCATAGAAATTCATCTAATTTATGGGGTTCCTCTCTATGAAATTTATTTCTAAAATTTGCACAGAACACAGCCTTAATTTGCACACCAACTATGTGCATTAAGTGCAACACACATTTGGGCTGATCCAAAGCTAAAGTCTCAATTCTAGACTAAATTATTAATCAATCTCATAAATATTTATAAAACTATTCCATGGCTTAAATCCTAATTTATGGTACGTTACTCTCCCTCTATCTTTAATTAAGGTTAGATTTAATTAATCTAGTTAAGCCTAATCTTCTTTACTCTAAAAATCCATTCTCTAAGCTACTAATTAGCCTACCCTAAGATTTGATTTGATGTAGGGATTATTTATACACATGGGCTAGCGCACATGAATTTAATATATGTACTAGGGCTAGAGATTAGACCTTCGGTAAGAATACACAATAGCGGAATCTAGTTCAACATAATGCAAAGCACTGAATTGCAAAAAGAAGTAGAGAGAGTAAACAATGTTATTGAATGTAATAACTTGATTATAAACTGATGGTGTGCGCCCACCCTTGTGCTTCGGGTAAGGAGTTGTGATGGTGATATAGAGATATACTTTTGAGATGAAGGATATCACGCTTAAGCACAATGAACTCAATGATGAACTTACGTAGGCTAGCCACATCGACCATCCCACGACTTGGTCCAAAATGACCAACCAACCACATCATCTGACTTAGACTATATTAGACTACAACACAATTTTGTAGGAACTTTGCGCAGCTCCCACAACCCTCTGAGACTATGTGAATCCACAAATGGGCCATCCGAGAATAGTGTATGTTGTCCACCACTCACTAATATATTTATATATCCAGTACAAGCATGCATCCTACTTGGCAGAGTGCACATAAGCCATCTCTTAACCATCTGGGCACCATCTAGTGTCTAAATTAGGAACTGTCTCATCGGGTGCGCCCAGGTGCTCATCACCACAATGGCTATTCCTTATAAAGGGTGCCTTACAAAATAGAGCACAATTGTTACCCACATAAGTATCATGAGGGTGGAGCATTGAGAAAATTCTTTTCTAACACCCCCCCCTTAATGTCCACCTATACGTGAACTAGTACATTTTCGGTTCAACACCAACAAATCTCTTCCCAGAGCCTTTGTAAATTTTTTCCCCACAATTCTCTATCTCATCAAGCAATAAACAAGTTCCACCTCTCCATCTATAATTAACTTACACATATAATGATATTGTATCTCAATGTGTTTTGTGCGAGCATGAAACAACGGGTTCTTACATGGTGGTAACCATGTAACTCTGATTGTTGCCATCACTCCCTTTTGAGAAACACCCATGTCTCCTAAGATCCTACTCAACCAAACTGCTTCACATGAAACAAAGCATGCTACCTTTTGTATTCAACCTCTATAGAAGAAAGTGCCACTATCTTACTAACCTTGGATGTAATTCTAGAACCAATAAGAAAACAATAACCAGAAACAGATTTCCTGCTAGTACAATCACAAAATCTAGATCATTAGGGGGAATTTAAGCATAAAAAGGACTCTGTAAGGATCCCTAATTTTAAGAAATTAAGACTAATTTCCTGCTAGTACAATCACAAAATCTAGATCATTAGGGGGAATTTGAGCATAAAAAGGACTCTGTAAGGATCCCTAATTTTAAGAAATTAAGACTAATTTTATTGAGGGTTAAGGAGACAAAGCTCATAATGATGCCTACCTTTGGGCCTAAAAGTAGGGGATCTCTCTAATTCTTGAACTAGGATTCTCTTTCTAGCTATTAAAACCCCCTACTAATATCACTGATATCCACACTTTCATTCTTATTTACTCTATTTTAATAGTCATATTTGAAATTCCCCCCACATTCCATTTCTTTCAACCATTACTATTATTAATCAGGTTTCCTACCAACCTCTGCAATAAGATTCTCTCTCTCTCTCTCTCTCTCTCTCTCTCTCTCTCTCTCTCTCTCTCCCTTTTTTCCAAGCTCTCTTCTCCTATGCAAATACAATAGGATAGTCCTGGGTCTATCTCCATCTCTCTCTTCATCTCTCTCCCTCTTCACAAATAGAATAGCCCTATTGTGAATATAATAGGACAGCCCTGAGTCACTTTAGATTAGTCTCTTCCATTTTGGTTATGATGACAAAAATTACCGATTACATATTCGCATATTGAATGAATATGCACCAATCAAGAAAGAGCATCTGAATGCACATGAGAAGCATGCAAGAAGACAACAGGGACTAATTTGTGGATCTTTGGATTGATGGACCCTTCACCGATCTCCCTTCATTTATTCAGTTTGTTGGAGAGGGTGAGAATGGACTGCTTAGATATTATAGAAGGAGCATGAGCGATGCATGGAGAGACCAATTCCTCCACACTCACAAACACAAAGCTTACAAAGCACTTTGAGTAGTGCACAACATGCACTACTAGATGCACACAATAATATTGTAGAGCTAGAGAAAAGAGACAAAGAGAAAGAGGCTCGCTTTATAAAGCTACAGGTTACGATGTGTGAGGGCCGACGAAGCTGCCCCTAAGTGAAGTGTCAGGACACCTAAGGAGGATCCTGGAGGGTTTTGACCAGGTGATGCACGGGCTCGCGGTGCCTAGGACACCCATGCGTATGTCATGGAAGATATGTATGATGGACGAAATAATTATTGTAATCTGTTTTACTGGATCTCGTTGTTGCTGATCACCTGGTCTCAACGGAGAGTCCAGAGTGATACTATTTGTTGAGAAATAAGGGACTGGATGGAAATTTTGAGTTATGATATCTGTAACCAATAACTGTTTGTCAATGGATTATTTCATATGTTAAAGTTTTAAAGAGGAGTGTGTGCATATCTGTATCGAAAGCAAAAGTTAAGAAAGGCATTCAATTATGGGTGGGTGAGTAATTGTCTGGTTCTATCGATTCTAGTGGGTGGGTGGTGGCTAACCCATGGGCCTAGGCTGGAATCGGTGGAGTTTTAATACTTAAATGGAAATGATAGGAATATGCTTAGAATTCGAGTAGTTAAATAAAACCCTAAAGAATTTCTCAAATGAGTAGATCAACGGCTATGTGCCTGATTTCGATTAGGAAAAAAGCGTTGAATTCCTCAGATGATTAGATCAACGGCTGTGCTTAATTTCGGTTAGGAAAAAGCATTGATTTCTTCAAATTAAGTCAGTGATAGTTTTCCTTCTATCTGGTTTATTCAGGTGAAGGATAGTTTAGTCTCTTGACCCCGTTAAAAAATTCGTTAAGAAAATAAAAAAGGTGGAATCATCCTCGTTTTCTGGGCATGGGAAATTTTTCCGTTTTCGATTTTCGGAATGACCACCAGATTAGTCTCGTGTCTGGACATTCGAGGGTTAGTTCTCGAGTGGGAAACCCTGCCCCACGCAAGAGGGGGCTACTTCCGCTCTGCTACTAACAACCGGGAATCCCGGTGCACGGAGAGGGCAGAGGGGTCTCACAGCTGGTATCAGAGCGCTGTTGTAAACTTATGAAACAACAACAGAAATTGCCTAAAATTTTAAAGTAAATTTGGGAAATAATGTTTTCACTTGTTAAGATTATGTTGAAATGAACTTCAAAAATTGAAAACTCATAAATTGAACTGGATTTTTAGATGGATACCCCAAATCTGTCTAGCATTCCTGGACTCTCTCAGAGTCACGATATAATCGCCTTTGCCTTCGAAAATCTCATCAACTCAGCTATAACCTGAGAAAGCAAAGTGAGACTCACTCGTCACTTTGAGGATATATACTTTCTCGATCCAATAGAGTGACGTCAGCATATGTGGTTCTCTGGAGGGTGAAGTATTAACGTCAATACCAATCAACGTCAGAGACTCAGGCAGAATATCTCGCTAGCCATGATCCTGATAAGGCTAGGAGTTATTCATTATGTCCAACTCTATAATCATTCACCCCGAAATTTTAGAATTTCTTGTCGTATTTTTAGACTTCTTAGACGCTTTATTCCTAGGAGTAGAATTACAGCACCATTATCAGTGATGAATCGTGTATATCATAGCATGTATCCATCACAGTATCGCCTTTTTATGCGTACACGATTGAGGCAGTGACTTTTGGAGCCGAGACGCTCTATGTATATATCAAAAACTTTTGATAATAAATGATGTTTTACAAAAGATTCCAAATTGTTTTTGTGGCCTGTGAATATTGGTTAATAAAATTATCAGAGTGAATCTTGTTTTCAAGAATTATGATGGAATATTTAATTGTTTAAGACATAAATCTCAAAAATTAAATAGCCATAAATCTGTTGACAAAGTTAAGTTGACAAAAATTATCGTTTTGTCAGAATCATGAGGCGCACGGCCCGTGCTGCTAGACAACCGGATCCTCTTACCAATGATGAAGAGTTAGATCTAGACGTTTGTAAAGCCCTACACCAATCCCAACCTGGTCCCTTCAAGGGTGAAGGGGAACAGTTAGGAGACGTAGTGGAAAAATGGATCGAGGTAATGGAAGAGTACTTTGATGTAACCGGCTATAACGAGAGGAGCAAGATGGCTCTCGCTAGATTGAAAATTGTGGAAACGGCCAGGGTCACTTGGAGGAACCATTGCGAGACAAACTATCTCGACCGAAATACCCAGACCTGGTCAGATCTTAAAGCTTACCTCAGGAAGAGGTTTTGTCCTCCAAGCTTCCTGAAAACCAAAATGAATGAGTTCTTGGAGCTGAAGCAGGATAGCCGGATGGTTGAAGAATACCATCAGGCATTTGCCCTTCTCCTCAAACATTCTCCACAATTGGATAAAGAGCAGCTGATGGCGAGATTCATTTGAGGGATGAACGAGCCATTGGACACTTTAGTGAAAAGTGCCAAACCAGTCTCAATGGCTGAAGCTCTCAGAATGGCAAAGGACTTTGCCAAAGCATTTGTTGTTAAGATCCCGCCCGAAGCCTGCATGAAGATGTTCCAAACAAACACAAAGACAAGGAAGTTGTAGCTAAAATAGAAGCTACATATAGTGGAGAAGAAGAACATGTCCATCAATGCGTATGGATTGAAGATCAAGGATATCATTTCTTGGATCTATTAATGTCTGAGTGGAAGATAATGACTTGGTGAGCATTTGTTTAAATGGGCTTGGCAAAGAATATAAGCCATTCAAGACCTCTATTATTCTAAGAGAAAATGTTCCAAATTTTGGGATTTGGTTGTCTAATCATAGAAGAGAAGTCTTTGGGTGAAGACTTTTCCTCCCAAAGCAAGAGCACTTCAGAACATGCCTTCTACTAAAATTCGGGTACAAGTAGAAGAAGAGGTCGCGGTCGAGGCCAAGGTGGTGGCCATTTTAGAATTCAAAATTATGGATAGCAAAAAGCAGCAATCAAATGATTCACAAAAGCAAACACACACAAGTGGAAGAGGCCAGTCTCAAGGCAGGGGAGCTAGAGAGGCTAGGGCAAATTATGGATAGCAAAAAGCAGTTGAAATGATTCACAAAAGCAAACACACACAAGTGGAAGAGGCCAGTCTCGTTTAAATACTCTAAGAGAGAAATTTCTTTTGTTTTATAAAACGAAAGAAATTTCTCTCTTAGAGTATTTAACTATTCATTTATCAATTACTCATAGAATTTAAACATAGAATTTAAGAGAATTCTAATTTTGATATAAAAATTCTTTATGCATCTATTTATGCATAAAAATCAACTTCAATGGGAATAACACTTTTATAATTAAAAAAATTCCTTTATGCATCTTTCTATGCATAAAAAGCAATTTTGATGAAAATAACACTTTTATAATAAAACAAATTCCTTTATGCATCTTTCTATGCATAAAAATAAATTTTGATGAAAATAACACTTTTATAATTAAAAATTTTCCTTTAAGCATCTTTCTATGCATAAAAATCAATTTTGATGAAAATAACACTTTTATAATTCAAAAAAATTCCTTTACGCATCTCATGCATAAAAATTAAATTTAATGAAAACAATAATTTTATAATTAAAAAAATTCCTTTATGCATCTTTCTATGCATAAAAATCAATTTTAATGAAAATAACACTTTTATAATTAAAAAATTCCTTTATACATAAAAATCAAATTGAATGAAAATAACACTTTTATAATTAAAAAAATTCCTTTATGCATCTTTCTATGCATAAAAATCAAATTTGATGAAAATAACACTTTTATAATTTTAAAAAAAATCCTTTATGTATCTTTCTATGCATAAAAATCAATTTTGATGAAAATAACACTTTTATAATTTTTAAAAAAATCCTTTATGCATCTTTCTATGCATAAAAATCAATTTTGATGAAAATAACACTTTTATAATAATAAAAATTTCTTTATGCATCTTTCTATGCATAAAAATCAATTTTGATAAAAATAACTCTTTTATAATAATAAAAATTTCTTTATGCATCTTTCTATGCATAAAAATTAATTTTAATGAAAATAACACTTTTATAATTAAAAAAATCCTTTATGCATCTTTCTATGCATAAAAATCAATTTTGATGAAAATAACACTTTTATAGTAAAGAAATTTCCTTTATGCATCTTTCTATGCATAAAAATCAAATTTAATAATTAATATCAGTGATATCCATGCATATACATAGATGAATATGTACATGGAGTAATTAGAATATTTCTTTTAGATGCAAAAATGGTGGGAATTACTCTTTTGGTATAACATAAAAACAAACTTCATTTTCCAATTCTGGAAAATTTTGCCATAACCTCCTTTGTATGGCTGACCATTTCTCATTTTTAACATTCTATCTTTGACTTAAATTAACCCAAATTAGATTACAAGAACTCTAATCTACACCATTTTCTAAAATCAAGAGAGTAAACAATAAAAAGAGTTTAATTAATATTTCTAGGATTAAGAAAGGCTGGAATGTAAAGAAGAGAAGGGGTGGTCTTTTCATCAAAGGCATAGCATTAGAATTTAATTCAAACATTTGCAAAGCATAAAATTAAGAAAACCATAGATTTAAAATTCAAAAATGAGTAAGAAATTAGCTTACATGGAGCTTCTAAGCTCTCCTTTTTTGGCTTGAGGGATTGAGGGTTCTACTCTTGTTTGAAGCAAGAGTGGCCACCAATTCAATTTGGAGAGAATTAGGCCAAAAACAATTGAATTATTTTAAGAAATTCAATGTTAAATGGCTCAGGATAGGAGTAGAGTAACAATGCATAAACACCATTAAGCTTTTACAAAGGGGGAGGCTTCTATTTATAGGAAAAAGTGAGCCTCTAACCAAGCAAACTGATTCTAGAATTTTCCAGATCAGTTTAGTTAATTTTTGACCATTTTTAGGTCAGTTCAGCTTACTTTTTGGATCCCGTTTTGAAATATGAGAGACGAGAGATGAAATATCTCATTTTATTGATTTAAAATTGGGGGAAATGATGAGAAAAAAAAGGTGCCTCCTTCATGAGGGGAGATCCCCACTCTGAGGTGTCAAAAATTAGTTTTTTAACTATTTTCTTTGGTCCTTAGTCCACTCTTCATCTTATGTGAACATTTACTCATTTTTTGGGGGTTTTTCTTTTATTCTTCAATTTATCTCCTCCCTACATTTGGATTAATTTGATTGGTCCATAGGAACCTTAATCCAAAATTTTTAAAAAATATGAACCCTCAGGCTAAGGTCTTTTGTGCACATTATAATTTATTTCTAATGCACCTTAGGAATTTCTTTTTGAACTTTTGTTTCAGGGGAATTTATTTTAATAAAAAGGGATATTTTTCCATCCAAAAATATCTAAAAATTGAATTACCTCTCTCTAGAATATTTTCTTTGTCTAGGCCAAAACAGGTAGAAACAAGATCTTTTATTATTCGGAAAAGGAGATTGATTTTACAGGGGAAGATATGAACTACACACTTAGGTTGGAGAGCCAATTTATGTAGGTTCCTCAGAAGCCACATTTAGATAGTGTGAAAAACACACTATGCTATGTGAGGTCCACAACAGTGGATTATGGCCTCTTCTATATGAGGCTAGTATACAGTTTGCAGGTACACTAATTCATATTAGGTTGGTATACCTTTAAGGCCGTATTAGATAATTTGGGCGAATGGAGACATTTTGGGAATTTGAAATTGGATGAATTTCATTAAATTTGGGTAAATTTCTATAACTTTGAGAGATTGAATGATCAAACAACAAATGGTTTTCTTCACACCATTGAGGGGTACAATGGATTTTAATATAAGTTGATAATCACACAAATGGATGGTGTTTATAAACACCTTTTAATATATGTTCTCCCAGGGTTTTACAATGCCTTCCTCCACTAACAATAAAATCAATGAAAGACCTTTTCTCAAAATTTGTACTAGAAATTATGTAGCATTTGAGAAATGTAAATGTAAGAACACATTACCAAATAAGTCATTTGATTTGCAACTCTCCACTTCTAAGCAAGCCTTCTAGGAATTTGAGAAATGTAAATGTAAGAACAAATAACCAAATAAGTCATTCGATTTGCAAGTCTCCATTGCAAGCCTTCTAGGAATTTGAGATTGGATGCATTTCATTAAATTTGGGTGAAATTCTACAACTTAGGGAGATTTAATGATCAAACAATGGATCGTTTTCTTCACACCATTTAGGGGTACAATGGATTTTAATACAAGTTGATAATCACACAAATGGGTGGTGTTTATAAACACCATTTAATATATGTTCTCCCAGAGGTTTACAATGCTTTCCTGCACCAACAATAAAATCAATGAAATAACTTTTTTTACCCAAAATGTGTACAAGAAATTATGTACAGTTTGAGAAATGTAAACGTAAGAACACATTACCAAATAAGTCATTCAATTTGCAAGTCTCCATTGTTAAGCAAGCCTTCTTGTGCTTTTTTATGCACACTCTATGGAATCTTAGTATTTGTGACTTTTGACATCCATGAACATACAACTGTATCAACACATTCCCAAACTTGGGGATCCTTCTTATTCTCTACCCAAAACTTGCTCCAACAATCCTCATAGACTTCTCCATCACTTAGTCCTTTTTTCTTAGCACAAGGTGCCCAATATTGAATTAGTACCTTATTGAAATTAGGTGATGTTGCATCTATCTCAATTTGTGATTGGGCAACACCAAGCCATATAGGATAAATTGGATCAGATGGCCTCACCAAGACAAAGTTTCCTTTCTTAACATCTATCATTAGGCTAAACTCTTCCCTTAGCTTACCACTTAAAGGAGCACAATAGTGATTGTTCCATTCCTCATAGCCTATGAACTCATTATTGTGCCTATCAAAGTTATCCACATGATTTGGTAATTATGTCTTTGGCCAAAAATCTAAGTACATGCTTGTCTTTAATAAAATTGGATGCTCAAGTTCCTCTAGCACATTTTTCCAATAATCTAGACTGGTCTAATATAGGTTTCATATGATGTTATCTCACCCCTTCTATCTGCACACTTCTCCCAAAACCTAATGTAGTCCTTTATACCTGCCATTACTTTGTAAGTGATCCCTTACAAATTCAGCCATTAGTAGCATGTCTGGAAACCCTATTGGAAGAAGTGGCCATCCATTAGCATCTTTCTTCCACAACTCAATGCCTCCTTCTCTAGGCATCCAGATACACTTTGTATTGCATCATTGATTTTTCTTCAAGAATGAAGAAACGAAATTGCAATGGTTTAGAATGACCCCACAAGCATATCCTACCCATCATTAAGATAACCATCAACGAAACTCTTGAAGTTAGGGATCCTTTTGAGAAGAAATGGTGCTGGTTTGGATTCGGAAGAGCATCTAAATGTATCCATTAGTAGATGTGGAAAAGTGAATGTTTGACCCACTCTTAATTTCTCAGATAACCTACTAAACATTGCATCAATGTCCTCATGTGTGTGCCCTACCATCAACTGTCTCTTAAGGACACCTCTTGCAACAAGTAGAGAAAGGTATGTAAACAAGTATCGATTTTTGTTCTCTAATGCACAATTATCTAGTTATAGTAGCGAGTTCTCTTGTAATTTATAAAACGAGGAGGCAGTGCTTGTTATAGTATCTATAGGAGAAGTTGTGGCATTTATATCCCTTGAGTTTACATTAGTGACACTTTCCTATAATCCACCCTCTGGAGAGGTTCCTTACCTTCTGAAGCATAATTACAATCCAAGGAACTTCTTGAGTTTAGAGCATTGAGTAATGGAACATTGTTGCTTTCTTGGACCCCATTAGTAGCTAGTTCCCCAGTTGCATGCATGTCCATCCTCTCCAAGTTGCGCAAACACAATGCAAGGGAGCCAACTGTGAGATTTGGATATGAGGGCCACAAACCTTTTATAGTGAAGTGTCCATAATGACCATGCTCATGCCCATGAGTAATCATTCCAATTAGAGACACTTGTAATTGCCAAGCAGAATCAGTGTCCTTTGACTTCACCTGAAGTCTTGGGATTATTGTTTTCTTTTGGTCCATCTTGTCATGAATTATGCATAAGTATTTAGTAGGATCCATCTTAGAGTACCTACGCCATGCAATGGGCTTCCATCTAACATGGTAATTTGCTTGATTGGCCACTTAACCAAGCTTACACCACCAATCTCTTGTGTAGTGCTTGTTGAGGTAGTCCTTATGTTCTAGTTGTTCTTCTCGATTCCCACACCTAAATAATCATCTCCCAAGATCGTAAAGTTTACGAAATCATAGGGATAAACATATAAGATCACTCCCTTCCCAATGGTCTCTATCATGCTCTCATTCCACAAGGCCACATTTTTCTCTCTCCGGGACTCACGAATTTTGTTATCATTTTTCAATGATAAAATAGGCATTGCCTCAACATAAGGGGGCATGGAATCACTTTCTATAGTCTCTTCACCCATGGCCTTATCCAAAGTTACACCAGAACATTAAAGAGAGGTCTTAGGCCATTTGACAACACTCCAAATTGCTTCACCAATTGTCGTTGCATCCATAGTGTAGAAAGGTAATAGCACGTCATTATTAATACCATTTTTCATTATCACTGATACATTGTCTATCCCTATTTTCACACCACTGCCATTCTTCCTTGAATATAGTACTGCCATTCTCCCCTTCAAGTTAATGGGATGGAAGGCATTGAGAATGGAATTGGTGCCATTCTTCCTTCAATGTAAGGGAGAATGACACCACTGCCATTCTCCCCTTCAAGGTGGCCTTGAGATTGGCAGCACTGCAATTCTTCCTTGAGCGTAAGGGAGAATTCCAGGGTTTCCCTCGACCACTTCAAGGTGATGGGATGGGAGGCCTTGAGAATGGCAGTGGTGCCATTCTCCCTCTTTTAAGGTGATGTGAGGTCTTGAGAATAGCAGTGGTTCCATTCCTCCTTGAATGTAAGGGAGAATGGCTGTGGTGCCATTCCCCCCTTAAAGGTGATGGCACTATTGCTATTATACCCTCCAAACAATGCATTTGATTATGAGGAGAATGGCACTATTGCTATTCTACCCTCCAAACAATGTAAGTAAGGGGAATGTTAGCAATGCCATTCAGCCAAAGTAGAAAGGCTGATGAGAGGGGAGAATGGTAGTGGTGTTATTCTTCTTATATTACTTGAAAGGCACTGGCATTCTCCCTTGCTTTCATTTCAATGTATTAGGAAGAATGGCACAACTCCCATTCTCCCTATCAAATTTAAGGGAGAATGGCAGTGATGCCATTCTCCCCTTCATTCAAGGTGATGGGAGGCCTTGAGAATGAATGGCACCACTGCTATTCTTTCTCGACTGTAAGGGAGAATGGAACTGGTGCCATTTTCCCCTTCAATCAAGGTGATGGGAGGCCTTGAGAATAGCACCACTGCCATTCTTCCTCGAAAGTAAGGGAGAATAGCACTACTGCCATTCTCCCCTTCAATTAAGGTGATGGGAGGCCTTGATAATGGCACCACTACCATTCTTCCTCGAATGTTAGGAGAATGACAATGGTGCCATTCCCCCCTTCTATGAAGGTGATGGGAGGCCTTGAGAATGGCACCACTGCCATTCTTTCTCGAATGTAAGGGAGAATGGCAGTGGTGCTCTCTCCTTCAATCAAGGTGATGGGAGGCCTTGAGAAAGAGAGAGAGGCCCTCAAAATACTCGTGTAGCTAACCCTACATAGAGACCTTGAAGATGCCAAGAGGCATATAGGTGTGTTGTAGAGAGAGAGAGAGACGCCTATCTATGGAGAGAGGGTCTTTGCATGCAATGACTCTTAACGAAGGAGAGGGTCTTTGCATGCAATGACTCTTAACGAAGGAGAAGTTCGAGAAGTTATTTGTCGTGAGCTCATCTATCATTGCAATGAATCTATGTTTGTTAACAGTACCATATAAACAAACTAAATCATGTGGCCCAAAAGATGGCACAAACACAGATTAAGTGACACAACATGCACATGAGAAACATCAAATGACTAATTGTGACCTCATTAAACCTATATGTTTCAACCAAAAACATTTGCATTATGTGCATTTGTTTCTCATTATCTTTCTTTTTGTCAATTATTTACCTTATCCCGCTTGAGCTTTGAACAATCTACCTTGTTGTGCCAAGGTTCCATACAATAAAAACATAGATTATCCTTCCTATAACTTTTAAAATAGGAAATTATGTTTTAAATATCTTGTGTGGCTTGACCTCTTTTTGGCTTTTTATTCTTACCCTTTTTACCTCCCCGCATGGCTGAAAATGATATTTTGTCTTTTGTATCCATGGCATTGAGACTTTTCTGGTCAAAGAATTGAGCATACTAAATGGTCTCTTCCAAGGCCAATGTACATGGCTGCAAACAAATCTTGATCATGCTCATTTACCACTTAATAGGTCTATCCATTTAGAGTGATACTAATCCTTAATCATTCTCTTTAGGGCATGCAGATCAAACCATTGATTTAGAAAAAATTAATCATATTTACTCCTCTCTTTTTCCTTCCCATTATAAGTAGGAGGTTTTAAATCTTTTAAAATGTTAGCCATACCCAAAGGCTGACCAACACTTCCCATTGCAAATATAATCAAGTTCTTAGACACAACATGCGTGCTACCTCACATCTCATTAAGAGTTTCTTATGATTCATAATGTCTAGATGTAGGTGGTCAAATAGGTGTACCAACAAGAGTAATGGTAGATGATGGAATATCTAGATGATTTTAAATATGTGCAGTCATAATCAATATGGTCTACTGACTTGACTCTAAAACAATCTTATGGTATATGAGTTTCAAATAGACACATAAGGAGCCAAAAGGTCCACAACTTGCTCAAAATCGTCGAAGTGAAGGTAATTATTCATTTGACAATCTCTAGAGGGGTTATTTACGTCATGCATATGCTCATCCACATACAAATCGTGATGTGGATTAGATGCAACTATGGAATTTTCCTCCTATATTATACAGTCTCACAAAGGCCGTCTCTAGCCTCGTTCCTAGTGTTTGAGGGGTCTATCCTCATATGCCATGCGTGGAATAATTCTATCCTCATATGCCATGCTAACCTTAGTTAAAACAATCAATGTAGCTAAACTAAAGTTAGCTAGCCCTCAGATTTTTTTTGGCCGCAACAATTAGAGCAGCTCAAGAAAATCAGTGAGAGAAGGTCGGTGAGAAGCCAAGAGAAGCCAAAGAAGCCAGCACATGGTTGGCCCCGCGAGGGCATCAGCGGATGCTTTTTCGTGAGGCTATGCACCAGATTGGAGAGATGCCGGTGTTGAGTCTGTGCGTGAGGTACAGTCGATACTGATTAGAGAGAGCTCAACGCCATCGGCAGATATCCAAGGAAGGGAATGGTATACAACAGCAGCTCTCAAGCTGGTGTTTGTTGATGAACGGCGAAAGCTCTCAGGCAGCCACTACGAATGTTTTGAGAAAGAAGCGTGTAAACCCATGTTTGTTGAACAACGGCGAAAGCTCTCAGAGGTGGCTAAGCCTAATTCAACAGCGAAAGCTCTCAAGCAGCCACAAGCCTAATTCAGGCGAAAGCTCTAGGTAGGCTCTCTCTCTCTCTCTCCCTCTCTCTCTCTCTCTCTCTCTCTCTCTCTTTCTGTGTTGCCTCCTCGCACCCATTTTGCTCTCTCTCTCTCTCTCTCTCTCTCTCTCTCTCACACACACACACACACAAACTATTCTCTCCACACCTCTTACTCTCTCAAACACCTACCTCTCTCTCTCTCTCTCTCTCTCACACACACACACAACCCTCTCTCTCTCTAATTACACCAATTAGTTTAAAATCTAATTAGTGTTTAGATTCTAATTTGTTTCTAATTACTATTTATAACCTAATTAGTGTTGATCAGTTTTATTTAATTTGTGCTTAATTAGTCTAGTTTAGAGTTAGCTAAGTTAAAAATAAGTATATGGATATGAATTAATCCTTTTTATGGACTAAACAAAGCGATGGACCCGTACATACATACATAAAAAAATAAACTACAAGAAAGTGTACCTTTGATTATAGCTTCACTATTGTTGTCTCAATTACGCACGCACACTCGTCTTTACACGCCCAAAATGATGAAAATACCGGGAGAGAATTGTTTGGGATATTAGATAGGCAATGCTCAAATTTTAGAGGAAATTTTTAAAACTAGGGTTTTGGAATCCAAGGGGGGAAATTCAAAATTCAATGGATAGAAATTGGCGCCATACTCATATTCAAAACAAGGAGGAATAGTGAGGATAATGGGGGTTAAAATTCAAATTCAAAATCACATTCAAAATTGAGAATCTAAAATAGGGGAGAATGGCACTACTGCCATTCTCCATAATGCCATGGAAGAGAATGGTGGTGGTGCCATTCTCCTCATGAAGGTGATGGGAGGCCTTGAGAATGGCACCACTGCTATTCTTCCTTGAATGTAAGGGAGAATGGCAGTTGTGGCATTCTCCCCTTGAAGGTGATGGGAGGCCTTGAGAATGGCACCACTGCCATTCTTCCTTAAGAATGGTAGTAGTGCCATCCTCCCCTTCGAGGTGATGGGAGTTCTTAAGAATGGCATCACTGCCATTCTTCCTTGAATGTAAGGGAGAATGGTAGTGGTGGCATTCTCCCCTTCAAGGTGGCTACACCTTGAAGGGGAGAATGGTAGTGGTGGCATTCTCCCCTTCAAGGTGGCTACACCTCTCTCTCTCTCTCTCTCTCTCTCTCTCCTCTCACACACACACACACACACACACACACATAAATAATTCTCTCTCTCTCACTCTCTAATTTCGCCGGTGTACATTCTTGTGGATTTGTTTTTAAATGTATGTATGTACGTACGTATGTACATACACATACAAACATAAATAAAGTTCCATAAGATTAGGATTAATTTGTATCCATATACTAATTTTGAACTAGATAACTCTAATTTAAACTAATTAAGCGCACTAATTAAACTAAACTGTGAGTGGGGATTGCATATGCACACTCGACTTTAAAGGCCCAAAATGATAAAAATACCAAGAGGAAATTGTTTGGGATATTGGATAGGGAATGTTTGAATTTGGGAGGAAAAGTTTGAAACTAGGGTTTTTGAATCCAAGGAGGAAAATCCGAAATTTGATGGATAAACATTGGTGCCATACTCATTTTCAAAACGAGGGAGAATGACGATAATGGGGATTCAAATTCAAATTCAAAGTCACATTAAAAAATTGTGAATCTAAAATGGGGGAGAATGGCACTACTGCCAATCCCCATAATGCTATGGGGGAGAATGGCAATGGTGCCATTCTCCCCCATGAAGGTGATGGGAGGCCTTGAGAATGGCACCACTACCATTCTTCCTTGAAGGTAATAGAGAATGGCAGTGGTGCCATTCTCCCCTTCAAGGTGATGGGAGGCCTTGAGAATGGTACCAGTGCCATTCTTCCTTTAGAATGGTAGTAATGCCATTCTCCCCTTCAAGGTGATGGGAGTTCTTAAGAATGGCACCACTGCCATTCTTCCTTGAATGTAAGGGGGAATGGCAGTGGTGCCATTCTCCCGTTCAAGGTGGCTACACCTCTCTCTCTCTCTCTCTCTCTCTCTCTCTCTCTCTCACACACACACACACAAATAATTCTCTCTCACTCTCTAATTACTTTAATTAGTTTAAAATCTAATTAGTATTTAGTTTATAGTTTATATTTAATTAGTATTTATAATCTAATTAGTATTTGATTAGTTTAGTTTAATTAGTACATAATTCATATTTAATTAGTATTTATAATCTAATTAGTATTTGATTAGTTTAGCTTAATTAGTTTAGATTAGATTTATCTAGTTTAAAATTAATATACGGATACCAGTTAATCCTAATCTTATGGAACTTTATTTATGTTTGTGTATGTACATACGTACGTACATAAAAACATTAAAAAAATCCACAAGAAAGTGCACATGTGAGTGGGGATTGCATATGCACACTCGACCTTACAAGCCCAAAATGATAAAAATACTAAGAGGAAATTGTTTGGGATATTAGATACGTAATGTTTGAATTTAGGAGGGAAATTTTGAAACTAGGGTTTTTGAATCCAAGGAGGGAAATTCAAAATTCACTGGTACCATACTCATATTGAAAACAAGGAGGGAGAGTGAGAATAATGGGGATCAAAATTCAAATTCAAAATCACATTCAAAATTGAGATTCGAAAATGGGGGAGAATGGCACTACTACCATTCTCCATAATGCCATGGGGGAGAATGGCAGTGGTGCCATTCTCCCCATGAAGGTGATGGGAGGCCTTGAGAATGGCACCACTACCATTCTTCCCTTCATTCAAGGTGATGGAAGGCCTTGAGAATGGCACCACTGCCATTATTGATTGAGAATGGCAGTGGTGCCATTCTCCCCTTCAAAGTGATGGGACTTCTTAAGAATGGCACCACTGCCATTCTTCCTTGAATATAAAAGAGAATGGCAATGGTGCCATTCTCCCCTTTAAGGTGGTAGGAGGCCTTGAGAATAGCACCACTGCCATTCTTCATTGAATGTAAGGGAGAATGGCAATGGTGCCATTCTCCCCTTGAAGGTGATGGGAGGCCTTGAGAATGGCACCACTTCCATTATTCCTTGAATATAAGAGAGAATGGTGCCATCTCCCCTTCAAGGTTATGAGAGGCCTTGAGAATGGCACCACTTCCATTTTTCAAAGAACGTAAGGGAGAATGGTAGCTGTCCCATTCTCCCCCCTTTAAGGTGATTGGATGGGAGGCCTTTAGACAAGAGAGAATGACAGTGGTGCCATCTCCCCTTTAAGGTGATTGGATGGGAGGCCTTTAGACAAGAGAGAATGACAGTGGTGCCATCTCCCCTTTAAGGTGATGAGAGGCCTTAAGAATGGCACCACTTCCATTTTTCAAAGAACGTAAGGGAGAATGGTAGTTGTGCCATTCTCCCCTCCAAGGTAATTGGATGGGAGGCCTTTAGAATAGCCGTGGTGCAATTCTCCCCTTTAACATGTTAAGTGGCCCTTAGAATGGTTTCTCAAGGTGGTGGGAGACCTTGAGAATGGCACTACTCTCATTCTTCCTTTAACATAAGGCTGAATGACAGTTGTGCCATTCTCCCCTTCAAGGTGATGGGATGGGAGGCCTTGAGAATGGCACCACTACCATTCCTTGAATGTAAGGGATAATGGCAGTGGTGCCATTCTCCCAAAATGAAGTGATGGGAGGCCTTGAGAATGGCACCACTACCATTCTTCCTAGAATGTAAGTGGGCATGAAGTGATGGGAGGCCTTGAGAAGGGCACCACTGACATTCTTCGTAGAATGTAAGGGAGAATGGCACCACTGCCATTATTCCTTGAATTTAAGAGAGAATGGCAATGGTGCCATTCACCATTTCAAGGTGATGTGATGGGCAGCCTTGAGAATGGCAGCACTGTCATTCGTTGAATGTAAGGGAGAATGGTAGTGGTGCCATTCTCCCTTACATTCATTGAATGTAAGGGAGAATGGTAGTGGTGCCATTCTCCCCACCAGGAAGTGATGTAAGAATGGCATCACTACCATTCTTCCTAGAATGTAAGGGAGAATGGCACCACTGCCATTCCTTCTTGAATGTAAGGGAGAATGGCAGTCGTGCCAGTGTCCCCTTCAATTTGATGGGAGGACTTGACAATAGCAACCACTGCCATTCTTCCCTGAAAGTAAGGGAAATGGTAGTGGTGCCATTCTACCCCTCAAGATGATGGGATGTGAGGCCTTGAGAATGGTAGTAGTGTCATTCTCCCCTTTCAGGTGATGGAAAGCCCAGAGAATGGCATTGGTGCCATTCTCCCCTTCAATCAAGTTAATGGGAGGCTTTCAGAATGACATCACTCCCATTCTTCCTTAAATGTAAGGGGGAATGAGCCATTCAGCCTTGAATGTAAGAGGAATGGCAATGGTGCCATTCTCCCCTTCAAGGTGATGGGAGACCTTGAGAATGGCACCATTGCCATTCTTCCTTTAATGTAAGGCTAAATTGCAGTGGTGCCATTCTCCCCTTCAAGGTGAAAAGATGGGAGGCCTTGAGAATGGCACCACTACCATTCCTTGAATGTAAGGGTAATGTTAATACATGTGCATCGGGGATTGCCCACATGGTATCATGAATCTCAATCTCTATACCCCACAAGTAACCATCCCTCCATCCCTATGAGAAAAACCCAGGTGATACCCCTTGCTCACGCCACATATACCTTGTAAAACGCGTGTGCTACGTGCTCTCAATCTACCTCCTTTATGATGTTGAGGTTTGAGGAGAGATTCTCCTTAATGGTGCCAAAGAGGCCATAAATCCGATGCATTAATCTCTAGGGCTAGCTTTTCAAGATAATGTGATAACACATTGGAAGGAGCTATTAGTTTGCAAGAATAATTAAATTATTGAATAGCTCCACAGGGAATATTGAGTATCAGATGTGAATGTAATGGAAAATGGAACGACTGCCATTCTTCCTTGAATGTAAGGGAGAATGGAAGTGGTGCCATTCACCGCTTCAAGGTGATGGGATGGGAGGCCTTGAGAATGGGACCACTGCCATTCCTTGAATGTAAGGGAGAATGTCAGTGGTGGTGGGTACCATTCTCCCCATGAAGTGATGGGAGACCTTGAGAATAGCACCACTACCATTATTCCTAGAATGTAAGGGAGAATGGCACCACTGCCATTCTTCCTTGAATATAAGGGAGAATGGCAGTCACGCGCCACTGTCCCCTTCAAAGGTGATGGGAGAACTTAAGAATGGCAGCCACTACTATTCTTCCCTAAAAGTAAGGAGAATGGCAGTGGTGCCATTCTACCCCTCAAGATGATGGGATGTGAGGCCTTGAGAATGGCAGTAGTGCCATTCTCCCCTTTCAGGTGATGGAAGGCCCAGGGAATGGCATTGGTGCCATTTTCCCCTTCAATCGAGTTGATGGGAGGCTTTGCGAATGACATCACTCCCATTCTTCCTTGAATGTAAGGGAGAATGAGACATCCAGCCTTGAATGTAAGGGGAATGGTAGTGGTGCCATTCTCCCCTTTAAGTTGATGGGAGACCTTGAAAATGGCACCACTGCCATTCTTCTTTTAATGTAATGCTGAATGGTAGTTGTGCCATTCTCCCCTTCAAGAAGGTGATGGGATGGGAGACCTTGAGAATGGCACCACTACCATTCCTTGAATGTAAGGGATAATGGTAGTGGTGCTATTCTCTCCATGAAGTGATGGGAGGCCTTGAGAATGGCACCACTGCCATTCCTTGAATGTAAGGGATAGTGGCAGTGGTGCCATTCTCCCCACCATGAAGTGATGGGAGGCCTTGAGAATGCAACCACTGCCATTCTTCTAGGACCTAGAATGTAAGTGGGAATGGTAATGGTGCCATTCTCCCGATAAAGTGATGGGAGCCCTTGAGAATGGCACCATTGACATTCTTCCTAGAATGTAAGGGAGAATGGCACCATTTCCATTCTTCCTTGAATGTAAGGGAGAATGGGAGTGGTGCCATTCACTGCTTCAAGGTGATGGGATGGGAGGCCTTGAGAATGGCACCACTGCCATTCCTTGAATGTAAGGCAAAATGGAAGTGGTATCATTCTCCCCATGAAGTGATAGGAGGCCTTGCGAATGGCACCACTACCTTTCTTCCTAGAATGTAAAGGAGAATGGCACCACTGTCATTCTTCCTTGAATGTAAGCAAGAATGGTAGTTGTGTTAGTGTCCTCTTCAAGGTGATGGGAGGACTTGAGAATGGCAGCCCCACTGCCGTTCTTCCCTAAAAGTAAGGGGAATGGCAGTGGTGCCATTCTACCCCTCAAGATGATGGGATGTTTGGCCTTGAGAATAGCAAGGCCCAGAGAATGGCATTGGTGCCATTCTCCACTACAATCAAGTTGATGGGAGGCATTGAGAATGACATCACTTCCATTATTCCTTGAACGCAAGGGGGAATGAGACATTTAGCCTTAAATGTAAGGGGAACAGCAATGGTTCCATTCTCCCCTTCAAGGTGATGGAAGACCTTGAGAATGGCACCACTTCCATTCTTCCTTTAATGTAAGGCTAAATGGTAGTGGTGCCATTCTCCTCTTCAAGGTGATGGGATGGGAGGCCTTGAGAATGGCACCACTGCCATTCCTTGAATGTAAGGAATAATGGTAGTGGTGCCATTTTGCCCATGAAGTGATGGGAGGCACCAGTGCCATTCTTCCTAGAATGTAAGTGGGAATGGCAGTGGTGCCATTCTCCTCATGAAGTGATGGGAGACCTTGATAATGGCACCACTACCATTCTTCCTAGAATGTAAGGGAGAATGGAACCACTGCCATTCTTCCTTGAATGTAAGGGAGAATGGAAGTGGTGCCATTCACCGCTTCAAGGTCATGGAATGGGAGGCCTTGAGAATGGCACCATTGTCATTCCTTGAATGTAAGGGAGAGAATGGCAGTGGTGTGTCATTCTCCCCATGAAGTGATGGGAGGCCTTGAGAATGGCACCATTGTCATTCCTTGAATGTAAGGGAGAGAATGGCAGTGGTGGTGTCATTCTCCCCATGAAGTGATGGGAGGCCTTGAGAATAGCACCACTACCATTCTTCCTACAATGTAAGGGAGAATGGCACCACTGCCATTATTCCTTGAATGTAAGCGAGAATGGCAGTCATGCAAGTGTCCCCTTCAAGGTGATGGGAGAACTTGAGAATAGCAGCCACTGCCATTCTTCCCTGAAAGTAAGGGGAATGGCAGTGGTGCCATTCTACCCCTCAAGATGATGGGATATGAGGCCTTGAGAATGAGAGTAGTGTCATTCTCCCCTTTCAAGTGATGGAAGGCCGAGAGAATGACATTGGTGCCACTCTCCCCTTCAGTGAAGTTGATGGGAGGCTTTGACAATGACACAACTCCCATTCTTCCTTGAATATAAGAGGGAATGAGTCATCCAACCATGAATGTAAGGGGAACGGCAGTGGTGCCATTCTCCCCTTCAAGGTAATGGGAGACCTTGAGAATGACACCACTGCCATTCTTCCTTTAATGTAATGCTGAATGGCAGTGGTGCCATTCTCCCCTTCAAGGTGATGGGATGGGAGGCCTTGAGAATGGCACCACTGCCATTCCTTGAATGTAAGGAATAATGGCAGTGGTGCCATTCTCCCCATGAAGTGATGGGAGGCCTTGAGAATGGTTCCACTGCCATTCTTCCTAGAATGTAAGTGGGAATGGCAATGGTGCCATTCTCCCGATGAAGTGATGGGAGGCCTTGAGAATGGCACCACTGCCATTCTTCCTAGAATGTAAGGGAAAATGACACCATTGCCATTCTTCCTTGAATGTAAGGGAGTATGGCAGTGGTGCCATTCACCGCTTCAAGGTGATGGGATGGGAGGCCTTGAGAATCGCACCACAGCCATTACTTGAATGTAAGGCAGAATGGAAGTGGTGCCATTCTCCCCATGAAGTGATGGAAGGCCTTGAGAATGGCACCACTACTATTCTTCCTAGAATGTAAGGGAGAATGGCACCACTGCCATTCTTCCTTGAATGTAAGCGAGAATGGCAGTCGTGCCAATGTCCCCTTCAAGGTGAACATGGTGCCATTCTCCCCATGAAGTGATGAGGCCTTGAGAATGGAACCACTGCCATTCTTCCTTGAATGTAAGGGAGAATGGAAGTGGTGCCATTCACCGCTTCAAGGTGATGGGATGGGAGGCCTTGAGAATGGGACCACTGCCATTCCTTGAATGTAAGGGGGAATGTCAGTGGTGGGTACCATTCTCCCCATGAAGTGATGGGAGACCTTGAGAATAGCACCACTACCATTATTCCTAGAATGTAAGGGAGAATGGCACCACTGCCATTCTTCCTTGAATGTAAGGGAGAATGGCAGTCATGCGCCACTGTCCCCTTTAAAGGTGATGGGAGAACTTAAGAATGGCAGCCACTGCTATTCTTCTCTAAAAGTAAGGGGAATGGCAGTTGTGCCATTCTACCCCTCTAGATGATAGGATGTGAGGCCTTGAGAATGGCAGTAGTGTCATTCTCCCCTTTCAGGTGATAGAAGACCCAAAGAATGGCATTGGTGCCATTCTCCACTACAATCAAGTTGATGGGAGACTTTGAGAATGACATCACTCCCATTTTTCCTTGAATGTAAGTGGGAATGAGCCATCCAGCCTTGAATGTAAGAGGAACAATAGTGGTGCCATTCTCCCCTTCAAGGTGATGGGAGACCTTGAGAAAGGGACCACTGCCAATTTTCCTTTAATGTAAGGCTGAATGGTAGTGGTGCCATTCTTCCCTTCAAGGTGATTGGATGGGAGGCACCACTGCCATTCCTTGAATGTAAGGGATAATGGCAGTGGTGCCGTTCTCCCCTTGAAGTGATGGGAGGCCTTAAGAATGGAACCATTGACATTCTTCCTAGAATGTAGGTGGGAATGGCTGGTGACATTCTCCCCGTGAAGTAATGGAAGGCCTTGAGAATGGCACCACTACCATTCTTCCTAGAATGTAAGGGAGGATGGCACCACTATCTTTCTTCCTTGATGTAAGGGAGAATGGCAGTCATGCCATTCTCCACTTCAAGGTGATGGGATGGGAGGCCTTGAGAATGGCACCACTGCCATTCCTCGAATGTAAGGCAGAATGGCAGTGGTGTCATTCTCCCCATGAAGTGATGGAAGGCCTTGAGAATGGCACCACTACCATTCTTCCTCGAATATAAGGAAGAATGGCACCATGGCCATTCTTCTTATATAATGGAGAATGGAAGTCGTGCCAGTTTTCCCTTCAAGGTGATGGGAGGACTTGAGAATGGCAGCCACTTCCATTCTTCCCTGAAAGTAAGAGGAATGGCAGTGGTGCCATTCTACCCCTCAAGTTGATGGGATGTGAGGCCTTGAGAATGGCAATGGTGTTATTCTCCCCTTTCAAGTCATAGAAGGCCTAGAGAATGGCACTAGTGCCATTCTCCCCTTCTGTAAGATCCCTAACCCCACTGTGCAACGAATTTGGGGGTGCTAGCAGCAGAAGTAGCACTTCTTGCACGGGGTAGGGTCCCACACTCGGGGCCTCGCACGGATATCCAGACAAGCGACTAATCCATCGGTTATTCCAAAACCGAACTCGGAAAAACTTCCCTTGCTCGGAAAGCACGGACGATTCCTCCAGGATAACTTTTCTCTAACGTAGTCACAAGCCTGAACTAACTGAATTGATCTGACTAAACCCGTAAGTCCCATAATCAGATCAGGGAAAAGATTGTACTTGGATCATAGAGACCAACGCTTTTTTCCTCATTGAGAGGCACAAATGTTGATTCTTTTCCATAGAATAATTTTTATCTAGGAGTTACCTTAACTATCGTACTATACAGAAATTGAGTCTCGATTTACGGATCCATCAGTCCAGCCTAACCCCATCCAGTCCCATGGGTTAGCCAACTGCCCAACCACTGTAGTGATGGGATCCAATTAGGAATTTGGTTAGGTTTTGTCCCGGGTACCAGGGAAAAGAGTTCCCAGGCCCCCTAGCCGGATATTCATGCAAACATAAAACTAGTCACACCACTTACACACCCAATATGAACTTGCCTTTTTTACATATTCAACAATCTTTAAAACAATCATTTAATGAAACTATAGTGTCATTGATCATAATCCTTTAATTATCCAGTTGAATCTTTATTTCCAAACATTCCTTCATCGGTGTACCTATGGCATCATTGGCAAGCAGAACGCTCACCACCTGTTCACTCAGGAGCCTTTTCGATTGTTCCTAGCTCATAGTAACCGGCAATATATTCACATATCAAAATGGAATCTCTGTTGAAGATCAGCAAGATCAACTAACAGATCCATATAAAAGAGCCATGGACTCATCCGTTGAGGACCAGCAAGGTCAACCAACCAGATCCATGCCCGAATTCAGAAAACAACTCTTACTCCTTGTTCCAATATCTTCCCCGACGTACTTGTGGGTATCTTCGGCAACCCAGAGCCCAAGCACCATATAGTCAACACCCTCTAGGATCCTTCGCAGGTCACCTAGCGCTTCACTGAGGCCGCGTCCTTGGTCCCTCATCCACTGTACTGGAAGCTCACCATTTAATTAAACCAAGGTTGGTCAAGACCTCGGCCGACCTTGCTACGCGAGACGTCCTCCAATGACTCTCCGTCAACAGTTGCAACTTTAGTAGATAGATCTCCACGACCTCATTCACACGACGATCAAAATGCTTTCCTAGCATTCTTGACATAAAACAGTCATTTAAAAACAGATTTCACAAACAAATACAGTTCCAACAATATTTCCATCTTTTCTCATTACTCCGCATCCTTTCACATTAGACCTCATCTTTTTTTCATCTTACCACAATTTTATTTTCATCATCGATCTCTATCACATCACATCATTCTTACATGAAATCACATCCAATCGCATCATCCACGCATCAATCCACATCATCCATACATCCATCCACATCATCAATCCACACGTCAATCCATATCATCCACACATCATCCATACATCCATCCACATCAATCCACACGTCAATCCACATCATTCAAACATCCATGCCCATCAATCCACATTATCCACACATCAATCCACCTCATCCATACATCCATCCACATCAATCCACATCATTCACTCATCATACACACACCAATCCACATCAATCCACATTATCCACACATCCATCCATATCTTCCATACATCCATCCACATCAATCCACATCAATCCACATCATCCAAACATCCATGCACATCAATCCACATTATCCACACATCAATCCACCTCATTTCATAAGCATTCCCATTCTCATCTAATCACATCTTTTTCTATCTCATCACTTATTTCCTCATTTATCCTCATCAGATCTCACCCACTTGCATCTACCCATATATCTCATCACTTCACATACATTAACATCTATCCAGTTTACATCGCATCTTATCACATTTATTTCACATCACATCTCATTCATTCACATCCTGATTCACATGCTAACACATTCATTCATGTCCCTTATCGTTCATTCACATCCCGATTCACATCACATCACATCCATTCACATCCCTTATCATTCATTCACATCTTATATCATTCATTCACATCCCGATTCACATCACATCACATTCATTCACATCCCGATTCATATCACATCACATCCATTCACATCTCGATTCATATCACATCACATCCCTTATCATTCATTCATATCCCAATTCACATGCTATCACATTCATTCACATCCTATATCATTCATTCACATCCCTTATCATTCATTCACATCTCGATTCATATGCTATCACATTCATTCACATCCTATATCATTCATTCACATCCCTTATCATTCATATCTATCCAATTTACATCACATCTCATCGCTTCAATTCTCGTTCATATCTATCACATTTACATCCACATATATTCTCCCACATACATCCACATCCATACTTATCACATACACATCCACATCTATCCTTTCACATACATCCACATCTATACTTATCACATACACATCCACATCCATACTTATCACATACACATCCACATCTATCCTTTCACATACATCCACATCCATACTTATCACATACACATCCGCATCTATCCTTTCACATACACACATCCACATCCATTCTTTAACATACATCCACTTCTATTCTTCACATACATCCACATCCATCCATCCATTCATTCCCATCTATCAGATTCACATTACTTCTCATCACATCTATTCACCTCACATTCTCGTCACTCCTATTCTTATCACATCCATCCATCCATTCATTCCCCATCTATCTGATTCGCATCCCATCTCATCACATCTATTTACCTCTCATTCTCATCACATCTATCCATCCATTCATTCTCATCTATTTGATTCGCATCACATCTCATCACATCTATTCTTAGAATGCAAGAGAATCCTTATTTTTTATATAAAGATTCTTTACACATCTATTTATGCATAATTTTAATTTTAAGGAGAATAGCTCTTTTGAATTAAAAATAAATTTTTTTATGCATCTTTCTATGCATAAAATCAAAATTGATGAGAATAAGTGTTTTGGAATAAAAATAAATTCTTTATGCATCTTCCTATGCATAAAATGAAAATTGATGAGAATAACTCTTTTGGAATAAAAATAAATTTCTTTATGAATCTTCTTATGCATAAAATGAAAATTGATGAGAATAACTCTTTTGGAATTAAAAAAATTTCTTTATGCATCTTCCTATGCATAAAATGAAAATTGATGAGAATAACTCTTTTGGAATAAAAATAAATTTCTTTATGCATAAAATAAAAATTGATGAGAATAACTCTTTTTGAAATTTAAAAAAAATTCCTATGCATAAAATCAAAATTACACTTTTAGAATACACAATTGGTGGGGATTACTCTTTTTGGATAATAAAAGATAAAACTTATTTCACCAATTTTTAGAAATTTTTGCCATAACCTCCTTTGTATGGTTGACCATTTTTCAAATTTTTCTAACTTAAAAATTATCCCCAATTGGTTTTAAGCACTCTAAACTAATCAAATTTCACTTTTAAAAGAGAAATAATATGAAAAGTTTAATTCCAACAATTAGATTACTTAACTAGGATAAAGAAGGGCTAAATTTAAGAATGAGAGAGCGGGAAAGCCTTTCCAGCAAGGCATAGCTTCATATTATCATTTTAAAGATAACAAAAATTAAAAAACCATTAAAAGAATAAAGAAAAAGTAAAATTTCTAACTTACATAAATTTCTGAGAGCTTTCCTTTGGCTTGATGGTTTGAGGGATCTACTCTTGTTTGCAACAAGAGTGGCCACCAATCCTTTAGAAGAAGGAAAGGTCAAAAACTAATGAATTATTAAGAAATTCACAGTTCTTGGCTCTGGGGTGGAGCAGCAGAGTAATAGTGCATAAAACACTATTAAGCTTTAACAAAGGAAAAGGTTTCTATTTATAGGAAAAAGTGAGCCTCTAACCAAGCAAACTGATCCTGGAATTTTTCAGATCAGTTTGGTCAATTTTTGACTATTTTTAGGTCAGTTTAGCTCAGTTTTTGGATCTAGTTGAAGCAGGAGAGAGGAGAGATGAAAATATCTCATTATTTGTGAGTTTAAAACTCAACCACACATGTGAAATAGGTGCCTCCTTCATGAGGGGAATTCCCCCACACTGAGGTGTGAAAATGCATCATTTCACTAAATATCTCTTCTTTTTTAACTAATATCCTTATCCTTAGTCAACTCTTCATCTTATGTGAGTATTTACTCATTTTTAGGGAGATTTTCTTTATTTCTTCATTTATCTCCTCTATACATTTGGATGAATCTGATTGGCTCTTCAAAATCTTAATTTAAAATTTTTCAGATAAGGCCTTTTGAACAGATTTTAATTGATTTCTAATGCACCTTCTGAAAATCTTTTTGAACTTCTGTTTCGAGGGAATTTATTTTAATAAGAAGAGATATTTTTCCATCCAAAAATATCCAAAATCTGAATAACCTCTCTCTAGAATATTTTCTCTCTCTAAGCCAGAATAGGTAGAAACAAGATCTTTTATATTTCTGAAGAGGTATTTGATTACAGGGGAAGATACTGGACACCCTGAGAGGCTGGGGAGGAATCTTACACCTTCAATAAAGTTTATGGGAGGCTTTGAGAATGACATCACTCCCATTATTGCGTTTGAGCACACGATGGAAGACTATTACAAAATGATGAAAAAAGGAAAGAATTTTGAATTTATGGCACAACCATCAGACTGGGCGGCTGCCTTAATGAAGAATGCCATGTGTCATCTCCTGTAATTAGTCAGAGAAAAGTAACTGTTTCACGACGTGAAGCACTTTGTACCAGTTCACGGCGTGAGCTATTTTGCACTAGTTCACGGCGTGAGCTGTTTTGCACCAGTTCACGGTGTGAACTGTTTTAGTTCATGGCGTGAACCTTTTAAGATTGGTTCACGACGCAAACCTTTTTGTACCAGTTCACGGCATGAACTTTTCGGATCATGAGTATGCAAGATTGATACCTTCTATTTTTCTTCACGCTCAGGCATTCAAACATGCATATAAAGGAGTGAATAATACCCAGTTTTACCTTGTATTCATTTTGTGACTAATGGATACCTTTATCTTTTATTGCCATGTGAACCAACGAGGCACCTTGGCACTTCTGGTGGGTAGGTGTTGTTGTAGGCGTTTTAGTTCCGTGTGAGAATGTTTGATTCTTTCCTCCACCCAACTTAACAGATTTTCTATTGAGTCCTGTGGATTGGGGCTTGTATATCGGTGTTCATTTATTGAGCTTCCTTTTTTCTCCCTTCAAGGTCCTTGTCCAGCTCCTTGATCAAGGTGGTTACTGATATTGTTTTGGCTATATTTAACCCATCTTATTAAGTTGGCTTCTTCCTCCTCCACACCAGTGTTTGTGCATTTTGAGCATTGGATTTAGTTAGGAGTTGGTTCGGCATGCTTTTACTACCCTTTTCTTTGTATTCAAAGCTTTTTGCAACAGTGGCCACTAGGTGGGGTTTGGGCACCCATACTGTCGTATTGCCTTCGTAGTAACCTTGTGCCATTATCAAATTCTTTCAGACCCATTGCTTTATGAATGCCTTGTGGAGTGTTGATTTGTCTGGAGTACTGCCAACCTGCTTGTGAGAAGGCCGTTTTTGATCTTTGACTCCCTTTTGAACCCTTCTTGTTGTTTCCTTATTAACCTCCTTCTCCTCCTTGTGGGGCTGGTTTTTGAGTTGAGCCTTGGGCACCCATTGCTATGTACCATGTGACTTAGGATGTTTTTTACGTAGGGATTGCGGAATTGCTGCCTTTTTTGCTTCATGAGTTGATGTCACCATGCTTGGTATTACTATCTCCTCAATCATGGCGTGCTTCCCTGTGTTTGTCACGCTCCATAAGGGTACGGATATGACATTGTCGCCCTCGTTTAGCAGTGTTATCCTTTTCTCCCATTGGATATTACAATTGCTGGTGCAAATCCAGGATCGTCCTAGAATCATTTCCTCTTCCATGGAGCCTGTAGGCATGACAAACACCTTTCCAACTAAGGAATTATTTATGATATGGAAATGTTAACACTTAAAAATCCCTCAGCTTTCATAGTTGTCAAAGTGCACACTGTATACTTATGCATTGGTGGTTTCAAGGTGTGGTTTATCTAAGACTACCCATGTCTCATATGAGATCAGGTTATGAGTTGATCCCGTATCTATTAATGCAATGCTCATTGCATGGCATTTAGCCGTAGTAGGAGAGTTCCACCCTGAGTCATGCTGGATCAATGTTCAGTTCCTCTTCATCTACTAGAAGAGTTTTGAGGCCATGTTCACATGCAACATTCTCTTTTGGAGTAATTGTCTTTGGCCACCCTTGCCTTAGCCTCTTCTTGAGCTTGCTGGATTTTTTCCTTTGTGAGAGTTGCTTTTGTTGCTTTAAGAGATATTCTTGCAAGAGCATCTCTCGGGTCAATGGTCCAAAATATTTTTTGAGTTTTCTCCCATTGACGTAACCCTCCATCTGTACGCCTTCAATCGTCTCAATTCTAACCGACCCCTGAGGTTTGATCTCAGACACTCAAAAGGGTCCAAGGCCTCTGTACTTAAGTTTCTTTGCTTGTACAATGGCCTGGGGATTTCAACATAGAAGATTATGAAGCAGCGGTAATACCCAACGTGGCCCATAAATATTTGCACACCTTTGTAATTAGTGGGTGGTGGCGATTCCAAGATCAACTTGACCTTGCTGTCTCATCGGTGGGATATATTGTTCCTTGAGACAATATGTCCCAATATCACACCATGTTTGATCCAAAATTGGCACTTTAAAGGGTTTAGGGATATACGATATAATCGACATCGCTCAAACACCTTCCTTAAGCAAGCTGCCAGATGGTTTGCCCATCGAGAGTGTATACACAGATCATCAATGAATACCTCCAACCACTTCTGCAACAAATTCTGCAACAAATAGTCTTTGAAAGCTGTGCACATCAATCAATCGTTGGAATGTTGCTGGGGCATTGGTGAGACCGAAAGGCATGACTTTGTATGTAAACGTCCCCCATATTGTATTGAAATCTATCTTATGCTGGTCTTCTAGCGCTATAGACACCTGATTGTAGCCTGAAAATCTGTCCAAGAAGTTGTAAGCTTCTTCATCAGCAGCCGCTCTCTCCAAAACATGTTCCATATATAGGGCAATGGTGGATAATGGTCTTTCCTAGTAGCTGCACATTGACCTTTTTAATATTGACACATACCCTAAGTTTCCCATTCTTTTTTGGCACTATTATGATTGGTGACAACCAATCCATATGTTCTATCTCATAGATGAAATCTGCAGGGCAATGAGTTTATCTATTTTCTCCTTTACAATTGCCGCATATTTAGGATTCATTTGGTATGGTTTCTGCCTGGTTGGCCTTGATCCTTTCATGATTGAGATCGTATGTTGCACCACCTCAGGTGGTACACCCTTCATCTCCTTGTAGTTCCAGGCAAAACAATCCTTAAATTCCTTAAGGAGGGTAACGAGCTCATTTTCTTCAGTCGAAGTCAAGTCCTTAGTAATATAAACAGGTTTGGCTTCCTCCCTTGGTCTCACAATATCAACTTCCTTAACTTCAGCAGGGCCATCGTATGATGTGGATAGCCCATCTTCCTTAAACCTTTTTGTCGTTTGTCAGACCACTTTTCGTTCGACAACAGTGTAGGCTTTGAAGTGTTCTGGTACTGAAAGCATTTTTGGTTTATCCTCATTCTCACTTTTTGTTTTAGCCATGACTTTCCTGGCCTCTCTCTTGGCTTCTGCCAAAGCTTTGTTCCGTTTTCAATGCCCAACTTTCGTAAGCTTAGATGTTTCTGGCTCTCAACAAAGGATGACTTTCTCCTCATGTTTCCCTTCAAGTGATATCTTACTCAATTCCTCACCCCAATCCTTAGAAAAATCATCGTGCACCTTAGTGGCTTCAAGGTATCTCAGCCATTGGGCATCCGCGGGTTTTCTTCGTGATAGAGCATTTTGTCGAGCAATATATCGTTTTGCTTTCGTAATCTTTTGAGGCGTTGGACACTGTTGAGATATTGAGCTCATCTAGTGAGGCGATGGACACTAAGGACCCGCCCCTGGGTGATAGGCCCCACACTTACACCACTGGCATGGTTGGTGAGATCATGGGTGGGTGATATACGGCCAGTGAGATGACAGGCTGTGTGACAGCCATTCTAGAGACTGGCATAGTTATAGCGCCAGCTCTTTTAGTTGGGTTCACACTATAGAGAACCCTAGTATGTATTTGGTTGAGTACCTTTTCATAGTGTGTACTCTTATCTTTATATATGGTGTGTTGAGTGTTGTGTGAAGAAGAAGATTTTCACAGCCTCTCACCTTGTGTGTTCTATTTTAGGGTTTTGTGAGTGTGTGTGTTGCAAGATCTCAAGCTCTCTTCTCCCCTGCATCTTTTCATGGTATCAGAGCCTGGGTTCATGCTAAGGGCTGGGCTGCAAGCAAGAGAAGCACAGGAAGCGGTACGAGAGTAAGAGCTTCAACTACTCTTCCTTATTTGTGTTGGCGACTACACCCTTGTCGGGAGCTCTCTACCGGAGGCACCGACAACAAACGATCTCTGATTGAGGAGCTTTCTTTGCGGGAGTAAAGCTATAAGGCAACTATAATGTCCTATCGGACAAAAATTTTTGGAGTCGAAAACGCGTTTCGGGCACGTTTAGGACCTCCGTTTTTTGGAAAGCAGGCAATTTCGAGCATTGCGGGTAAGTCATCGATTCTCTTGCAGAACTTTGTTTTAAGAACTGCAGGAAGACAGATTGGTTGTGCAGACATTGTGTGTGTGCTGCAAGGAGGTCAACAGTTGCCATTGGGTGTATGTATGCACATTGAGGTCACTAGTTGTGACATTTGAGTATAGTACGATATCGCTGCAGAAAATACAGTAGTTTGTGCAAACCAAAGTGCTGTTTCTGGCAAATTTGTGTGTCTGGCAAGATGTCAAATGATAGCATAAACCAGATTGTTTGCAGAGAAACTTGATAAGAACAACTTCCATGCTTTGAGATTTAGGTTGACGAATTTCCTGATGGGAAAGGGTTATTGGGACTACATAGAAGGTGAGCATGAAGAGGCACCGGAGATACCGGAGATCAATCCGACTGTTTTGCAGATGTGAAAGAGTTCAAGGATTGGAACCAAGGAGCCAGAAAAGTTATGTATTGGCTCTCTATCAGTATACAAGACACCATGATTGGGCACATACAGGATGCCAAGTCCCCCACGAAGGCGTGGGACACCTTGGTAAAACTCTATGAAACGAATACCAAGGCACGAAAGATACAGTTGAAGAATGAACTTCATATTGTGGAAAAAAAGAGTATGTCTGTGACTGACTATGCATTGAAGATAAAGGGTATTGTGGAATCCCTTGCATCTATTGGCGTTTCAGTAGATGATGATGATAAGGTGGAAGTCTGTCTACGTGGTCTCGGGCCACAATACAAGGTGTTCACGACGTCTATTCAGACTTGGGAAAACATTCTCAATTTCACAGATTTGGTGTCTATGTTGATTATAGAAGAGAAGAGCTTGGGTGAGGACCAACAGTCTTCACACAAAACAAAAACAGTTTAGAGCAACAGGCCTTCTACACAATTTAAGGAAGAGGATGAGGTAAAGGAGGCCGTGGATGCGGTCAAGGAGGTGGCCGCACAGCTAATCAGAATTATGGCCAACAGCAACATCAACAACAACAGTCCCAGAATTCACAACAACAACAACACGTAGGTGGAAGAGTCCAATTCAGAAGGAGAGGGAGTCAAAGAGGTCGTGGAAATTAGCAAAGGCAGTATAATGATACACGTGGATTCTTTTACTGTGGTAAGACTGGACATGTGCAAGCAGATTGTTATAAGAAGCAGGCTGACATACAAAATGGGAAATTGCAGCAAAACAACTATGCATCCTCGAGCAGAAACAATGAGGATAATGAAAGGTTGTTTGTTATGCAGCATGTCATTAATGCCATGTCTGAAAATGTTGAAGCAGCACATAAAGATGATGTATGGTACGTTGATTCAGGTGCTTCGAACCACATGACAAGTCATGGGGAGTGGTTCAAGGAGATGAAAAATCTTGAAAGACCAGGTTTTGTGGAAACAAGGGATGACACTGCTCATCCAATTGCCCATGTTGGAGATGTGCCATTGTCTATGCAGGATGGCAAAGTGAAGTACCTTGCAGATGTACTTCATGTTCCGAACATAACAAAGAATCTGGTTTCAGTTGGCCAGATGATTGAGCAGGGTTTGCAGGTTCGGTTTAACCCTGATGGTTGTTATGTTGAAGACTTTAAAGACAAGTGTAGGTTGGTTGCAAAAGGAAACAGAGTGGGCATAATGTTTACATTGAATGTAAACATGCTTGAGGTGAGTGCTGCGATGTTTGCAAATGGTTCAGGAATTGTTGCAGACACAAACATTTGGCATAAAATAATTAGACATGTGAATGTGCAGAGAATGAAGTCTATCAGACTAAAGGAATTGTGAGTGACAGGGCTGTCAAAGTTTAAAGTTGAAGGTATGTAGAAAATATGTAAAGCATGCCAATTTGGAAAGCAAACAAAGCATGTATTTCCACGTGACAGAAATGTGAGCAAAAATGCACTAGATGTTATGCATTCAGATATATAGGGTCCTACGAAGACCATGTCTATGGGAGGCTGCAGGTATTATGTGACATTTATTAATGACCACACAAGGAAAGTGTGGGTATACTTCATGAAAGAGAAGGGTGAGGTGTTCACTCATTTTCAAAATTTCAGAGTTATGGTTGAAAAGCAAATAGCGAAATATGTAAAGTGCCTAAGGTTAGATGGAGGGGGAGAGTACTTCTCCAATGAGTTCTCTGAATTTTTGAAGAAGAATGGTATTCGGAGACAGTTTACATGCAGATACACTCCGCAGCATAACGGAGTTGCTGAGCGGAAAAATAGGCACATTACTGAGATTGCGCGAGCATTGAGATGGGTGAGAAGAATATGCCGCATAACCACTAGGCTGAGGCTGTTTCTATAACAGTTTACATCATGAACATGACTCCGACTGCAGCCATACATGATGTAACTCCAGAGGAGAGGTTTACTGGCAGAAAACCTGATTTTGTCTCATCTGAAAGTCTTTATAGATGCATTGCATATGTGCATGTGCCAGATGAGCTGAGAACTAAGCTGGATCCAAAAGCTAAAAAATGTGTGTTTATTGGGTATTCCCTTGAGCAAAAGGGATACAGGTGTTATAACCCTGCTACACGTGAGTTGAGGGTAAGCAAGGATGTTGTTTTTTATGAGATGAGCAGTTGGTATACTGCTGAAAAAGAAGCGGTTGGGGTTGATGTGAGTGGAAATGTGGTTACACAGAATGCAAGTCAGCATTCACAGTCTTTGAGTGTCCTCATCTAGTGGTTCAGTTGATAGACCATGGAGTGGCAGGCTGCGTCATAATACCAATCCTGCAAATATGATTAGTACATCACATAAAGGCAAAGATAAAGTGATTGAGTCCCCTAGTATGCCTGACATTTCTGCAAGGCATTCTCATGTTGATGGAGAGTCTAGTGGCTCAAAGATGAGTCTTGATGAGAGGATCTTGGAATACCAGCTATGAGAACACCTGGTGTAAAGAAGGCTATGGAAGCCATGAATGCAAAGCTATGAAGATCGGGGAGAGTGAAGAATCTTGTGTAGAGGTTTACCTATGATGGTTATGTGGCACATCAATATGCATACATGGCAAAAGTTGTATAGGTTGTAGAGCCCACATGCATTGATGAGGCCGTTGGAAATGTGTGTTGGGAGAAAGCTATGGATGAGGAGATGGATGCACTATATGGAAATGAGACTTGGGACTTAGTGCAATTGCCTGAAGGCAAGAAAGCCATTGGATGCAAGTGGATGTACAAAGTAAAACATAACAGTGATGGAAGCATAAGCAGGTACAAGGCTAGATTGGTAGCCAAAGGATATGCGCAGACATATGGCATTGATTATGAGGAAACTTTCAACCTAGTTGCCAAGATGGCAACAGTGAGAGTTGTGATAGCAGTGGCTGCGTCAAAGCAATGGTCTTTACATCAGATGGATGTAAAGAATGCATTCTTGCATGGGGATTTGCAGAAAGAGGTGTATATGTTGCAGCCACCTGGTTACGAGGATGTGTCACCCCACCGAGCATGTTTGCAGGTTGAAGAAAGCCTTGTATGGCTTAAAACAAGCACCAAGAGCATGGTCTGACAAGATTTCTAAATATCTTGTCATATTGGCTTTCATGTAGCCAATGCAGATTTCTTGCTGTATGTGAGACATAGTGATAGAGGGGTTGTGCTTGTTGTCATCTATGTAGATGACCTGATCTCATTACGGGGGACCATGATGGAGAGATCTTTGATGTAAAGATCTTGCTTGGACAGAAGTTTAAGATGAAGGATCTAGGGGAGCTCAGATATTTCTTGGGCATTGAGGTGATTAGGTCACCACATAGTATTGGATTACTGCAGAGACAGTATGGTATGACAGGCTATAAGCCTATCTCAGTGCCATTGGATCAGAATGGCAAGTTGAGTGCAAATTCAGGAGAGATTTTGTGGAGGATCCTACTATGTATAGGCGTATAGTAGGAAGCTTGATCTACATGATGATCACCAGGCGAGATTTGAGCTATGATGTTGGGTTGGTGAGTCAGTTTATGCAGGTTCCTTGGAAGCTGCATTTGGATGCATTGAGATGCACACTGAGGCATGTGAGATCTACTTGCGGCATTGTGGACTATTTTATGAAACTGGGACAAAGATATGTGTACACAGATGCTGATTGGGTTCGTAGTATCTCAGATAGAAGATCTACTAGTGGCTTTATGTTTTCTTTGGGGAGTGCTGCTGTGACTTAGAGCAACAAGAAGCAGCCTATGTGTACACAGATGCTGATTGGGTTCGTAGTATCTCAGATAGAAGATCTACTAGTGGCTTCATGTTTTCTTTGGGGAGTGCTGCTGTGACTTGGAGCAACAAGAAGCAGCCTATGGTTACTCTATCCAGTACTACAGAGGCCGAGTACAGAGGTGCTACTATGGCAGCATGTGAGGTAGCTTGGTTGAGAAAGCTACTTGCAGACAAGTTGTCATTTTCTGTGACAACATTAGAAGTATACAGTTGGCCAGGAACCCAGTTTTTCATGCTCACACGAAGCATATAGAGGTCCACTACCATTTTGTCAGAGAGAAGGTGTTGGCAGGAGACGTTGATCTTGTTTATGTCAACACACATAGGATCCGGCTAACATCTTCACCAAAGCATTGGGTACAGCGAAGCTCCGCAAATTCAGGGCTTTGCTTGGTGTACATGAGATGGAGTTGAGCTCGAGGGGGAGTGTTGAGATATCGAGCTCATCTAGTGAGGCGGTGGACACTAATGACCCACCTGGGGGATAAGCCCCACACTTACACCACTGGCATGGTTGGTGAGATCATGGGTGATATGCGGCCAGTGCGATGATAGGTTGTATGACAGCCATTCTGGCATAGTTATAGCACCAGCTCATTTAGTTGGGTTCACACTATAGAGAACCCTAGTATGTATTTGGTTGAGTACCTTTTCATATGTGTGTACTCTTATCTTTGTATATGGTGTGTTGAGTGTTGTGTGAAGAAGAAGAAGATTTTCAGCCTCTCACCTTGTGTGTTCTCTTTTAGGGTTTTGTGAGTGTGTGTGTGCTTGCAAGAGCTCAAGCTCTCTTCTCCCCTGCATCTTTTCAGGCACTGGTACGGCCTTATGATCCAGTCCCTTCTATGCTAGAGGCCTCCTCTTCTGATTCTTCATCAATGGTTTGCCAATTGACCGTATAGGCAGAGGTACTAGGAACAGTTCCAGGTTCCACATATTGGGTCCCTCTGGGTTGCGTCACATCTATGGTAGCTAGCACATGCATCCAGTTTTCACTGAAATCCAGAGGAGGAAGTGATGCATGCATTTCTGTTTCCTCTTCCTCTTTGGAATTTTCCACCGTGGGATGTGGTTGGGGGCTGTGGTCCCTGCTCAGTTTTGTGATCGAATCATTATCGAACAGTTTCCCTTCCATGGGGTGTGCTCTCCATGTTCTCATATCTATCTTTAAAATTTGTGAATCCCTACGCACACACATGATCTAATGTCCAATTGTGCACCAATTTGGATTCCCTCATGAAGGGTCTCCCCAATATTATGTCATATGAGTCTAGTTAGCACAGGAAGTCCATCACTACAAATTTATGATGGTAATGAAACGTAAAGAGTTTGAGTTTCACATTCTCCAAAAGCCCAATGGGTCTTGAAGATGTTCCGTCTGCCATTTTAACAATTAGATCTGCTCTTTTTAGATCGGGTTTTCCCTAGTTTTTCTAACACCATTTTGTGATGATGCTAACCCCCTCCCCACCATCCAGGATAGCTAGTGCCTGGTATCCGTTTATGATAAATCGGGTTGTAACATTAGTGTCGTCACTTTTGTAATAACGTCCCAATTGATTAACTGGTATCTTGACGACTCTGTCTGCTCTTTTTAGATCGGGTTTTCCCTAGTTTTTCTAACACCATTTTGTGATGATGCTAACCCCCTCCCCACCATCCAGGATAGCTAGTGCCTGGTATCCGTTTATGATAAATCGGGTTGTAACATTAGTGTCGTCACTTTTGTAATAACGTCCCAATTGATTAACTGGTATCTTGACGACTCTGTTTGTTCTTTCCCTTGTGTTTTAGGGTTCTTTCTGGCAGAGGTAGCAGAACATCCTCTGTAATGTTGGCTGGCCTTAGTCCACCTTCTACCCATTCCTTTATGTCTGCCCATAGTGTTGGTGAATTGTGTAGCAATTGTCCCAATGGCATTTGCATAGACGTGGATAGTATAGCTGCGAGGCTTCTTATGTCTCTAGGTTCTGTGGCAATTGAGGGTTCCTTCCATGTGTGTGACTCATATCCATCCCCAGGGAAGGAATGGATGGACTCATCCTGCACATCTTCCTCAAACATTCTTGACATTGTATTCCCTTAAGATCCCTCTTCCGTCTCTTCTGGAATTGGAGTAGGTATGTCCAATTCTCTTTCCCTTGTTGGCTCGTTTCTTGGATACATTGTATCCCTGACCCAGTTAGCCCTTAGCTTGGATTCATGAAGTCATTTGACATTCTTCCACTAAGGCCCTGGCATCTTTGAGCTTCCTTATCTCCTCTTCGGCATTTGGGTACTCCCCGAATCCTTTAGGGGTTGATGGTCTTTCCCCGAATCCTTTAGGGGTTGATGGTCTTTCCCCTTGCACCTCTAGGTCAGGCTCTTTCTGGTTGACTGCTTGATCCCCTTCTTCTCTCGATTGGGTGGATCTGGTGTGTCGATCATATCTTCTTCGGATCCATCTGGTGGATTGTGACCTTGGTATGGACAATCCTTGATCAAATGATTGATCAATGCCACATTTAGTACAAGTACTAGCATGTCATTGGGTGGAGCAGTCAATTATTGGGGTTAGTGCGTATGAACCACATTCTTATTTGGACACTCAGCAATTTGATGTAGCCCACCGTAGCCAAAACATTGTAGCGGTACTCTCCTCATGTTTGAGTTTATGTCCTTTCCTTTCCACTGTACCATGGTTTGAAACACAGGTACTGGCGTGTTATTCTGTAGGACATAGAATTCTAGTGCGATCTTCATAGCTTCCTCATAGTACTATCCCCACTAAGTTCTACTTCACGTACCATATCAATATCTTTTGATGGCTCTTCAATCAATACTTGGTTGATTTTAGCCTGTGGGTGGTTGTGGTGGTAGAACATGTGGTGGTAGAGGTGGTGTCCTGCACCCGAAACATCCCCCCTAGGTAAATAGGAAGAGTTGGGCTGTTTTGCAGCTGCAGTGATTTGCACAGGCGGTGCTGGTAAGACCAATGGAGCTCCAGGTGTCGGTAGCTGTGCAACTATTTGGAACCTTGGATATCTGCACATGGAAGTGTCATGATTCCCTAGTTTGACACAATGTGTACAATACAGTAGTGGCCTTGCTCTTAACTATGGACATTCAGTTATAGTGTGATTCAATCTACACATAGAGAACCACACCAATTCCCTACGGGGGTAAAGATGGGTATGCCCATGCCAAATGTTTCTCTTCCCTCCTTTACCTTCAATTTCTCTAGTATTACATTACTAAGCTCATCCGCAATCATGTTTCTGACTTGCTTGCTATGAGTTCCAATCTCTTGGTGACTTGAAACACGTGAAGTTGTTGCCGAAGATATTCTGACATCTTCCGGTTGTGGCTATTCCAACATATTATCTTCATATTTAATTTCCAGTTTGCAACATGCATCTAGAGTAGCCGGTCGGGATAATACTAGATAATCATGCATCTTGTGGTCTCTAACTCCTCTCCAGAAGCAAGGCAATAATTGATTGTTAGTTAGCCTTTCTCGTAGTTTGCACCTTGAATTTAAGTGCTTTAGTCGAAGCACATAGTCTCTCATCAACTCCATTTCCTTTTGTTTGATATTGTGCACCTTTGCCAACATGTCGCCACTTGGCAAAGCTAGACACGAACACATTCTTGAAATGTGTGAAGTTAACCTTATCCTCAAGTTTGAGGATTCGGAACCACTGATGCGCTTTCCCTTCTAGGGTCAGGGAGAAAGCATGAATCATTGTTACATCATTGACTAGCCCGTAGGTTTCGCATGTGGAGTCAAAAATCTCTACATGATGTTGAATAAGATCCCCATCCCCAGAGAATTTTTGAACGAGCTTGGAAATGATGTGTGCCTTCATCTAGGAGGGTCGGGATTCTAGAGGAGTGCCTAGTTCCTTGACCATTCCTCAGCCCATTTCTACAGCCATATTCAACAAATCCGTCCTTGTGGCTGCATTAAGATCGAGGGTTGGATCCACCCTTGGTCTTTGAGGAATTGCTCTCCCCTACCTAGACCTCTTCCTCTTCCTATGTTTGCTCTTCTAAGCATCTCTGGTCTATGGGATGGTCCTACCACTTCACTTTGGAATGGCTCATCATTAGTCACCTCTGTATGCCTTTGCAGAATTAAGAGTTCCATGTCCTGTAGGAACGTAGGATGATTGATCATCTGCTCGATGTCCTTTTTGGTGTACAGGTGGTCTTCCACTTCGCCCATCGCTCTTGCTAGGTTATCCTCTTCTTCTAGGGTTACAAACCCTTCCTCTGCTCTGGGCTCTTCATTTATGGGTTCTAAGTTTGGAATTTCTCCCTCACTTCTTCCCATGACTATTTTCGGCTCTTTACCCCATGATTGGAGTAAGTTTACACTTCCCATATCCTTTTGTTTGGTTCTCGCCCTTCGAGTATCGAGCTCTTGTTTCCTTAAGCTCAACTTTCATAGCTGTCGTTCCATCTTCGATCCTTTGTAGATCTAACTCTACTTCCTCTGAGGTTGGGAAGAATACTTGACCCATCCTGGCTGCACTTTCCATGTCTCTTCTCATTTGGGGGGTTCCAGTGTTTAACGGCCTCAAATTTTATGGTTGGATAGGCACTTCTTGCCGCCTTGGACCAAGTTCAGCGCTAGTTGATTGACCCATGCCCGCAACAAATTGCGCTTCTTTGTCATTGCTAGTTTGGAGACCAAAAAATCCTCGGGCGATATCAATGATACCGTTGGATCTAGTTGGGGAGGGTGGTTTCTCCTCTTTCCCAAAACCAAAGTATCGCAGCCCTTCTTCCATGAATTGGGAACTTCCCGCATCAACTAATGTGATTCTGGGTGCAAAATACTTATCCAATTGTTTCCAAAATGATTGTGCCACGCCTAAGGAGTGTAATACAAGTTCAAGGCACAGTCAATGGCTCCTTATTTTTTTGATTTTTGTGAATTTTTAAAAATAAGAAAAATAGAACACCAACTTGCTCATTCACGTTGATGATTCCGGTGATGCAAACATCAAAATTAACTTAAAAAAACAGTGAAGCTCTCTTCCAAGACCACTCCACCACACAAATACACAACAAACACAACCAATTTCTCATGATTTTTTCACTTCCACACAAATCTTATCCGTTCATTTCCTACACAATGCACTACTAAAATGCAAAGGCAATCATGAATCTTATGCAATGGGAGCTGAAACTCCAAGAGGAAGGAAGAAACAAAAGTGTTTCCTCTCGGCAGCGGCACCAAAAATGTTATGGACTACCACACCTCCAAGAGGGAACTCAATGTATTCACCTAAAGAAAGAGCAATAGAGCACAACTGTTGTAGGACACTTACCAATGCTTCAAACTTGAGTCCCTTAAGGCCTCCAAGCTCACTTGTTAGGCTCCACCTCCATGATGTCACTGTAGAGTCGCTTGCACCGTCGCTAAGGCAATCACTATCTCTCACTCTCCCACACAAGCATGAAACATACAAGCATAGAAGAGGCACAAATGCTAGAATGCTCTCTCTCAATCTCTCTCAAGACACAAAGAAGAGCTCTCAATAGTACAAAGGGAGATTGTATCTATTCATTATTATGAGAAAATGTCTTATATATATTTGGCCCTTATTCACACTTGGGCATCCAAAACTTACTTAACTAAGACCTTGGGTGGCCAATATCTCATAATGTAAAACTTTTATAGTGCCTTTACATGACACTTATTAATGTCCTCAATTGGAGGAGCATAATTGTTAATCCAAAATGGGATTAACAGTGTGGTCCATGACAATGATAGCATTGAAGAGGTATTCTCTTAATAGTAGTAGAGTTGTCGATGCCTTGAACTCTTTCTATTGTGGCTAGCTAGTATACTAGTTTGACTCCCCCTCTTGCATTGACTACATAGTAGTACAGATAAAGCTCTATGGAGTCCTCAATGACATGTGAGAAACTATCCAAGTCAACCTCATATTTTGGACACTCAAAAAGTTCCTCAAAACCTATTTAATTCAATGGTGTGATCCTCAAAGGGTGGAGGATGAGGTCCCAAAACTGGTGGAGGTAACGACACATTTTGTACATTATAAATCCCCCCTTGTAGTAGGTTATTGTGCCATTTGATCGAGATTGGGCTGAGGTGTTGCAGTAGGCATTATGGCTTGTGGCTATGATGGAGCTGGTAAAGCCAACTACTACTGAGGTCTGGAAGCATTAGCAAGGGTTTACAAACGCGTGCGGCACTGTGAAGCCTCATAACCATAACGTTCACAAAAAGTATAATTTTCATTATAACGTGCCCTCAGGACGACCGGACGCTCTCACTAGTCGAATGCTCTTATCTGCAAATTAAGCACCATTGCATCTCAATACATATGTACGTTTTCTAGAGCTCTTGGAGTGCTTTCATGAAATTTATATTCGCTAAAGTGTTACCCTTAGAAATGGGATTAACAGTAGAAGTGCTATGTTCCGTGACTCCGAAAGTAGTAGATTTTGAATCCTATGTTTTCTCTCCCTTGACCATCAAATTATCTTATAGCTGGATGGCATTTGTTGTGACTTCATCCCACATAGTAGTGATCACTCTAATGACTAAGCCATTATAGATCACTTCATTTGAAGCCCATGGATGAAACTATCAACAAGCAGTTGATTATTTGAAAAGCATTCATAGAAAAGGCAATCAGAGTTCAAATGCTTGAGATGGCTAATGAAATCTATCTCGGGGGGTGCACCTCAAAAAATGTAAGTCTACCACGTGCGATCATTAGGTGGGGTTTTTTAAATCCAAAATATTGGGTAAATTTATAGAAATACAATTACAAGAGGGGTATTTTAATTGTACTTTGAAAAAAAACCCGTAAGTCTATAAAGAAAAAGGGGTAGTTTTATCAGCTCAAAATTCACAGATAAGGGGTTTTTTAAATACCCCTTGAACGCACATCGTAGGAGGGGCTTCCATATAGTGCACCCCCCGAGAAATCTATAAACCGACTCCTCTTCTTCTCTCTCAGATTTGTGTAGCTATGAAGCTACACCCCATAAGACTCCTTCACACATAAATTTCTTCAAGAATAATCTCCTAAGAGTGGTGGAGTGCAAGCTTTCCTTGACCTTGAGAGTTATATATCAATCCCCAGCCTTACCATTTAATGTTAGACTAAAGGAATTGGTCTTGGAAACCTCATTTCGTTCTCTTGGTGCCTCTCACACACTCAAATACCTCCAAATGTCTCCTAGGATCACCATCGCGAGTGAATTTATGAGTTAGCTTGACTATCTAGGTCACCTTTCCATGGCTATGTTCATCACCATCTCTCACAATAGGTGGTATGCTCTCCATTACCTCTCTTCCCAAAGCCTGTGCAAAAGTAACTGGGTCTATGGATAGAGCTAGTGCTGGCATAACTAGAGCAATGATAGGAGCAGGTGGAGGTGTAACACAAGGCACTGCATGAGGATGCATTGGTCTAAACCCTGGTGGGATAGATGTGCTACATAAGTTATGTGTCCTAGTGGTGCCCCACAATAGGTGCTTTAGTCATGTGGGCATTGAGTGCAATTGGTCTTTATTGGACAATCCCTTCTCAACTAACACCATTAGCTTGGGCTGTAGTAAAATCCACAAGTGTCTTTGTAGATGCGTCATACTCCCAAATCATCTGTGATGAGAAGATGTTGATCCATGATTTACAAGCCTAGATCTTTCCTCGAGGTAGATGTAATGTTATTACTTGTGTCGAGACTATTGAGCAGTACTTGTGTAGTCTTGACTTGGTACTCATTTTGGGCATACTGAGCTATTTCGGCTGCTAAGTTGATGTGCCACTCGCAAAGTCTCTTCTTCCTTTGCTCTAACAGCCTGGATTAGTGCCTCTACTACCTGCATTTCTTATAATGTTCTATCAACAAACATAAGCACTTGTTGTGGTAGGTATCAGGTGTAATAAGAGGTGTATGGACAGGGATATCACTGGAGTCCTAAGTGTGTACTTCATGGATATATTATGAGAGTAGTCATTGTAATAGCATTAGGTCTCTTATGAGCCTAAAGTGCCCGGCCAACCACAGTTTAAGTGAGTGTGAACACTTATGGCCATGTATATAAGTGAATTTCTCTCATAATACAACATACTCTCCCATTGTGTAATTGAGTCTTGCTCTTGCTAATCTCTCTCCCTAATGCATGATAGTGAGTGTGTGTGAGTGAAGTGAGGTGAGAGGAGGGACGAGGACCCGTAGTGCAACGCGACGGTATGACAATACTCACGTGAGAGACGAGTGGAATTGCTAGTTGTAAAGCTTGAATACCTCAAGGGTTACGAGCTCGGCCATTGGAAAATCCTCACAACAGTTTTGCGGTTTACCAGGTAATCTCTTTTTGGATGTGTTTCACAAGGAGGAGGGTTAGGGTGAGTCATAACATTTTTGCCATGAAAAAGATGTGGATTTGATAGTGATTTGTGTGAGATTTGGTGTAGAATAGCTCTCTTTTTTATTTTTGAAAAGAATGCTTTTTGCTTAATTTTTAGATTAATTTGTTGTTTTTGTTATTGTTTTTGTGGTTTTTCATTTCTTAGGGCTTGCACATAGTTTGTATTAGACTTAGTTTGCATCGATTGCATCAAACAATGCAATAGAATGCAATTCTTAGTGAATGTTAGTTCTCTTTTAGTTTAAACATAGAACTAAGATCATTAATTTTAGTTTAATTGTGTATTTGTTGTTGAAATTGTTTGGATTAGAGTGTTAGCAAGCATTAAGAGTAGCTTAATCTTTCAAAAAATTTCTTAAAACCATCAAGAAACCCTTGAATTTGACTAATTTCTCTTAATGGACTGGTTTTTATCATTAAGGGTTATTAATCTTATTCAAGAGGCCAAAAATTTAGAAAATGTGTTAATTGGGGTCTAAATTGATTATATATAAGTAGTCAAAATTGGGGGTTTTGAGTGTTTTGAGAGCATCTAAATGCATCAAAACACCTAATCACATCAATTTTTTCATCAATTGGAGAAATTTGACTCTCTTTGCTTAAGTTTACCTTAAAAGAGGAGACCATAATTAAGAGTAATCAATCTACTATTTTAGATTAATTTACATAATTGTTGATGCACAAAGGTTAACATTCCCTTGCTCTATCCAATGATGTGCAAAATTGTGTGAATTAATAAAGGATTAATGGTTAATCAGAGTCCTTGATTAGTGTAAAAGAGAAAAAGATTAGTGAAAGGATTATTCCATGGAGTCCGATTTCACGACAGTAAAAAAATCAAATTTAATATTCCGTGGAGTCCAGTTTCACAGCATGAAACGTTGAACGTTTCATGGCATGAAAACCTAAGGTTTCACACGGGAAAAAAATGAATTTAATATTCCATCGAGTCTGGTTCACGAACGTGAAACATTTAACGTTTCATGGCATGAAAACCTAAGGTTTCACGACGTTTAGAAATAAATAAATCAAAATTAATAAAACTCGTGAAGTCTATCGTCAATGTGAAAAGGGGTCCGTCGATTTTTGTTTTTGTTTTTTAACTCTGGAAACCACCACTGTTTGGAGGCCCGTATCTCCTAAACCATATATCCGACGAAGGCACTCTAGGACTCATCGAAAAGCTGACATTGAGCTCTTCTGGATTTGGCCGTCCAGAGTCAAAATCGACCATTTAGCCTCTAACCAGAAAGCCTCAAAATTTGACCTAGAAATCGAGGTTAAAAATAGCCCCCCAAAACTACGAAAAATCGTTTTTTAAAGAAAGACAATACGAAAACGACGAGGAGCCATATTCAGGCTACTTTTTGGGTCCAAACGACAAAATCACAGATGACTCAGGGGAACAAAGTTGTAGTACTCCAAAAATACTACAACTCCCTCGTACATAACTTTTCAAAATTCCTTTTGGAACACCCTCAAAACGTGCTGTGAAACAGAAAAAAAATACTCGAAAAAAAAATTCATCTTGAGGCAGTGATGGAAAATAGGTTTTAGGACCTCCTCTTCCATCTGGGAAGTTCCTAGCATACTCTTTTTTCAGAAAAATGTCTCAGGTCATTTACGTGTGTATAGCGCCTAAGCTAATTAGGGCAAACGGACACCCATTTTATCCAACGATGAGTACGCCAAGCCTCTTGAGCTATAATGGGTTGTGATTGCTCATTCAGGAGCATTTAGGCACTCTGACATGGCCATGATAGAGGGATTGCCAAGGATCACACAAGGATTGAACCCAATGGCTATCTTCGAGCCATTGAGATCTATGCCACAAATTCACCTCCTAATGCCATTGGCCATGCCTATAACAAGCGTGTCATTGGGTTTTACACCCCCTATCACTTCCATCCCACCAGGCTTTGGTCCCTTACCTAACATTCTCGCAAATCCTATAATTACCAACCCTTTCCTGGATTCCCACACCTTGGATATACTGACTAGTCTAGGAAGGGGGGTGGCCCAAGGACTCACTGAGTCCCTTCCAACAAGAGCACTCACATACGGCCTCAGTGACTCGTACAAAAATATGACCGTACAAATTTTTAAAATTATGGGTAAATATGACGGAACAACAAAACTTGTTTAATGTATTCAAATGTTTGAACAGAGATGTGAAGCCTTTGGAAATCCCAACTACCCCACTAAGGTACATGCGTTTAACTTATGCTTAGAGGGAAAAGCTAGTCGATGGTTCATCTGCTGGCAATCAAGACCAACTTCAAAACCTTGAAATCAGCCTTTATACATGGCTTTTCCAGACAAGGTGATCGGTGGAGTGCAGTGACAAAACTCTATTCAATTGAGCATCAACCAAATGAGTCCATTAGAGATTTTATCCTTATGATAAAACTCTTGGACTCACATTGTGAGTCATGGGAAAAATTAAATGATTTTAAATTGAAGAGATGTTTCATGATGGGCTTAAAGAATAACAGCTTACACAACTTGATCATTGTATCCAGTCCGGAAACATTCGATCAATGTTGTAAAGAAGCAATACGTTTAGATGACAACATGCTAAAAGATGATCATGCTACGAGGTGTTCCTCATCTAAACCAAGTGAAGCAATGGCAAAAGAAAGATCGATCTTGGAATTGACATTCTCAGAATTTTATGTAGCCTTGCTTAAAACCTTACAGCCAACATCTCTAAGAGAGGATGAAAACCTTCAAAACCAAACATCCTTAATGCTTTTAAAAGTGAGGAATGAAATGCCTTATGTTGAATGCAATCACTACGACCATCCCAATCCTCATTGTGCATACAAGGCACCTATTCTTCTATACTGCATATATTGTAAAAGCTTTGATCATGATACTAAAAAGTGTCCCGCTTCATCCACAATGGACTCAAAACCTCCATCTCCCATGCACCAAATAGAAACAGTCCAAAGAGTAGGAACTACTCAAGAAGCAGTTAATCAAACACTTCGGTGTTTCTATTGTCGTGGACCTCACAAAGGTGGCAGACTGCACGATTTGGAATACTTCCATGCCCATAGTCACTGACACCTTGCAACCCATGTGTAAACGATGTAGCATTGATCACATGTTCCAAGATTGCCCAAGACGAGTTGCTTCAATTCAACTTGTCTCACAAATAAAATATAACTCTTAACATCTTAAGTGTACAAAACGGACAATTGTCCATGGTACCCTTGAATGTGCTTACACGCTTACTAGCTAAGGCACGAGAAACAGTCAAAAGGAACGCAAAAGACAATACCTCAACATGCGTAGAAGAACATGCCTTAAAACATAACCCAAAAGAAGGAGCAAAACCTTCTAAAACCAAGAAAAACAAAGGACGTCGAAACCAAGGTCAAATTAAAAGACAAGGAAAAGAAGTTTATAGGACATAAACCCAAAAGGGGACAAAAGCACAAAAGAGTCAAAAGCTATACAAGATGCAAAAGCATCCACCTCAAAGACCACCACACAAACCTCGACACCCATATGTGTGACACAGGATACAAAAACCCAAAAAAAAAAATCGATCTCGTCACATGGGTAAACATAATGAAGAACTGACAAACCAAAGAAAGTCAAAGAATGAAACAAGTTCTAGTACATCACTAAGTGACTGTAAGTAAACATGCAAGATGGTCCATAAGATTTGTGGGAATAATCAATCCAGACAAGGCCTCCTTCACGGGAAAGCTATGCTGGATACGAGCACATGCTAAAAGCCACCCAGCCATACAATTTAATAGGAGTTCAATATGATACCGAAGATATGGAGGATGCACAAGGTCATCTAAAAGATAATGTCATAGGTGATTGCGTCAACAACTTATGTAGAGAAGATTAGCATGTTGTTGATATCTTCAATGGTGGGTGGGTTTCATATTGAGGTCTTTGGCAAACCACAGAAAAGTGGTTTCTTTAGTGACCAATAATCATCAAGCCAAGGAGATGCAGAAAAAATGTGTGAATTTTGTATCAAAAGATCCAGGGCTTGAGGAGTGGGCAGGCATCAAGAAGGTTAATTCACCTAAGGTTGGGGCAGAAGAGGCAAATGAAGATTATGACCAAGAATCTCCACCAAGATACCCCTTGGAGCCTTTAATGAAAGAGCAACTTGCTAAAGCTCCACAATTCACAAGCATTGTAAACATTGAAGGTGCTCAAGAATAGTTAATTGTTTATCCTTCAGGTTGTAATTTAGAAGTATTGGATTGTGTTTTTTTATAGTACAACTTTCACTCTTGCACATTCGTATCTTTTTATAAATCCTTTTATGTCTTTTAATGTTACAATAGAATACATGTGAGTCTTTGTTATGCTTATTTTGAGATAGTGGAGTAATAAGAAGACTCCATTCATAAATGTCTTTTTTAAGTTGAGATATGTAAGTAAAAAATTACAAGAAATATCTAGTTTGTTTCTACTTTGTGTTCTTTTTATTTGTGTTGCGAAAGGCATGATTATTTTATGATAGGGAAATCTATATGAATGTGATAATGTATCATCCCTTCCCATTGTCTTGGTACCACTCTTTCCTCCTACATTACCATATACTACAACTAATTTTCCAAGAAGGGGATGGTAGTGGTTTGGCATTTCGGTTCGGGGAAAATGGCACCATTGCCATTCTCCCCAATGATAATGCAACCCCTTCCTTTATTATCTCAAACGCAATATTCAATGGAGAATGGGTCCTTTCATAAGATGACATTGTGATTGGGGATAGAATGGCACCACTAGCATTCTCCCCAAAATGATAATGCACCAAACGAAACAGAGCCATGCTTCATGCTTTCATCATAATTAGAGTAGAGAGAATGGCGGAACTACAATTCTCCCTTGGAAATTTTAATGATTAAACTTGAGGATGGCACCATTGCCATTCTTCCTAGATTTTATACAAGAGGGAGAATAGCAATGGTGCAATTTTCCCATCAATTTTTGATTTTTGGAGGGAGGAGGGGGAGAATGGCAGTGCTGCCATTCTCCTTATAATTTTTTTATCTCAAACCAAAATTTTCAAGGAGATAATGACACAATGCCATTTTTCCCTAAGTAATGAGGCTACCATCTCCCTTAATGAGATGAGAATGGTACCAAATCCATCATTGACCCCTAAAATCAAATTTTCCAAGAGGATTGGAGAATAGCACCACTTTCATTCTCCACAATGATAGAGGATCCTAAACCCTTCCATTCTAGTGGGAAAAAAGTGGAGAATGACGATCTCTCTCAAAACCAAGTTTAGGATGGGAGAACATCACCATGCCATTCTCTCCTATGATAGTGGACCAAACCGATGAAAGTCAAGGTAGATAATGAAGTGGTGCTATACTTCCATTAAACCAAAATTTAGTGTAGATAGTTATGATAATAGAAAGTTGGTGAGTATTTTTATACGTATATTTACCTAACTATTTTTAATATTCAACTTCACAGAAATAAAGGGCACGAGGAATGCTATTAATACAATAAACAGAGATGGAATGGGAGCTACAAGTATAGGAGATGATGTAAGCAGCAAGGGGCTTACATGATGCATGTAATTTGGAGAGTACTACCACTATAAGGATAGATAAAGAAAGATCTTTGGAGGAGTCGAGAGAGAAATTTTGATGACAATCAAGATCCACCTCCAGTTCCATTGCATTCTGATACGATAAGGATGTCTATAATAAGGATGTCTATAATATTAGACTTAAATGGCTTACTATTGAGACACGTTGTTAGTTTAAGTCACAGATACACCCCTCCATAATATGTCGTAAACAAAAGATATATGGTTCTTCGGCCTGGATGCATTGAATTTCTAAATGCATTGCTTGAAAGATTTAATGTTGGTATTTGGTCAACAGTAGAAGAGCACAATATTCTTAAGATGATAAAAAACTTGCAACTCTATGGAGAGCCTCCCATTCTTTGTGATATGGAGTCAAGAAGGTTGCTACATGTGCAATAAGAAGAGAATCATCCAACCTGATAAGCATGGTGTTGAGGCACAGTTCAAAATCTTGGCAAAAATCTTAAAAGTATTTGGATGTGATGCTAAAAGGACCATACTTATTGATTACTCTCCTTACAAGGCTTGTCTCTGTCCGCCATCAAATTGCATATTTCCCCGTATTTTTAATGTTCAAGATAGGGATGATACCCTACTTTAGGGGAGTTGCTACCTTACTTGCTACATCTTAATGAAGCTAGTGATGTGCGCAATGTGATAGGGACTAACCAGTATGGACAATTACATGTGTCTAAAGGCCATGTTGATTGGGATAGTGTCAAAGAAGTTGTTGAGGAATGGGTTGAGCATAATCATCAATGGTCAACATCAGAGTATAGAATAGGAAACCTTCCTATCGCACCCCAACTAAGAAAGCCTCTAACCAATAAGAGAGATTTAGGTGGTGCAACATTTGGTCCTTCACTCAATTCATCACACAGCTAAGACTTTTAAGGGATTCACCTCCAGTATCCAAGATGAAAAATATTCAAGCTATCCATCTGGCTGAGCAACTAGAATTCAAAGGAAAATTTATCAAGCCACACATTGCTAAGGATTACATCAAGTCCTTAAGGATTGCACATGGTTTCTCATGGCATAAATATTGTATTCTTTTATCTATTTATATCTTATTTGTTTATTTGATGAATATGAGATCTTATTTTTGGTGCTACTTTTGGGATGATACAAATGTAAAGGGGTGGAGATCTACGTGTTTAAGTAGATATATATTGGCACGTGATCCACTTTAAATAACAACATTTCCTATTCCAGTCACACAAGTGTTTCAAATCCGGAGCATCAATTTTGAGGTCCAGGAGTCAACCATAATAGGTGCTAGACTTGGTCTTTTTTCACATAGTTTTATCAAGAGAGGGACAATCATCCTTCATTATGAAGGGGATAAATACTCATATAAATATTGGAAAAAGATGTGTAAAGTCAATCCAAGGATAAAGAAGTATTCCATCTTAGAAGACCCTAAAGTCTCATCGCGAAGAAGGAGATGGTGTACATTGTTGGTGATGTTAGAAATGGCAATATGGCAGGGTATATCAACAGTAGTAGAAGTTCAAGTATCAATCCCAATGTATGTTATGTATTTTCTCATGAGTTATCACCTTGGTCCATCTCTATGGATAATGTAGACATTGCAGAATATGGTTATATTTATGTTGAAACGATAGATGATATTTGTATAAGTAAGGAGCTATTTGCAAACTATGAGTTTGATTAATTACATAACACTATGAATACTTTTTCATTCATTATCGGATGCTTTTTTTTAATGCCAATGCAATCTTACACTTTGAATATAAATGCTTTTGTGTCTTTTCAACAAAATATTTAATTGTGTGAGGAATACTTTGTTCATTGCAAACATTGAAGGTGCTTATGAATAGTTCATTTTTTATCCTTCAAGTTGTAATTTAGAAGTTATGGATTATATTTTTTGTTAATACAACTTTGACTTTTTGCACATTCATATCCCTGTATAAATATTTTAATATCTTTTAATGTAACAATTGAAGACATGTGAATCTTTGTTATGCTTAATTTGAGATAGTGAAGTAATAACAAGACTCCATTCATAAATGTCTTTTTAAAATTGAGATATGTAAGTAATATTCCAAGAAATATCTAGTTTGTTTCTACTTTGTTTCCTTTTTATTTGTGTATTGTGAAAGACATGATTATTTTACCCAACGTTTTACCAATGGACAGGAAAATCTATATGAATGTGATAATGAATCATTCCTCCCCATTTTCATTCTTAAATAGTGCCACTCTTTCCTCCTCCATTACCATCTTCTACATCTAATTTTCCAAGAAGGGGATGGTAGTGGTTTGGCATTTTGTTTCACAGAGGGAGAATGGCACCATTGCCATTCTCCCCAATGATAATGCACCAAACCAAGCCAAATCTAATAAGAAGGAGAATGACACCACTACCTTTCTCATCTTAAACCAAATATTCAATGGGGAATGGATCCTTTAATGAGGAATGAGTTTGGAAAATTCTATCTAAGATGACATTGTGATTGAGGATAGAATGTCAACACTACTATTCTTGCCAAAATGATAATGCACCAAACCAAACAAAACCATGCTTTTATTGTAATCAAAGTAGAGAGAATGGAGGAATTGTCATTCTCCCTTCGAAAGTTTAATTATTAAAGGAGGATGGCACCATTGCCATTCTTCCTCCATTTTATACAAGAGGGAGAATTGCAGTGGTGCAATTCTCCCATCAAATTTGGATTAGATTAGGGAGGAGGGGATACAACACTGGCACTCTCCCTTTAATTTTCTCATCTCAAACCAACATTTTCAAGGAGAGAACGACACAATGCCATTTTTTCCCTAAGTAATGGGGCTACCATCTCCCTTAATGAGGTGCGAATAGTACCAAATCCATCATCGACCACTAAAATCAAATTTTCCAAGCAAATTGGAGAATAGCACCACGTCAATGATATGTTAAATTTGCAGCAATGTGATGAGCTATGGTGGATCAAATGCAAGGATCAACATAATTAGCAAGTGATTGGATGATGATTAAGGCAAGATTAGTGAGCAATTAATTTAATAGCTTAATGTAGGCATGGATACTCAAAAACCAGCAAATTCTCATTTGGCCAATGCCTCAATTTATAGGTTGTACATCCACAAGATGCTAAGCATCTAATCCCACTGATTTCTCCTTAATTTGTGCCACCTACCCTACATTTGGGGGCACATTTTCCTAGAATCTTTCCACACCCCTATATTTACTCATGCTACCCTTGATTCTCTCATCAGTAGATACCTCTCACCTTTTCACTGCTACCCACTCAATTACAGGCTCCCTTTAACAGTCTCTTGCTAAGGGCTTGTTCCCACACACACCTATTCACTTGCATATTTCAACGCCTCCCCCCTCAAGTGAATACTTCTAGCACACTTGGACCCTATACCAAGTTTCCCTCTTACTTGGTAGCCCGCGAGACCAGTGCCTCAAGTCCCTAACAACTCATAGTTCTTAACACTCTCTCTTTATGTATCCAAGGCTACTACAAGTTCCCGTGACCTTGACTCTGCGGGGAGGCCAGATTTGGTGCCTTGGAGTTCAAATGAGCTCAAATCCTTTCAAAGGCATCAATAGCAGTTAGTCTAGTAGAGGATCAAGCCAAGAAACAAAAGGTTTGACCAAACATTGAATGCTTAATCTCTGTTTTACCAAAGTCACTTGTAGATTTGATGCAAAGCTTGATGCCACTTCTCCTTGAGGAATTTCTCAAATTGGAGTAGTAGGGTGATTAGGGTGATTAGTAAGATAAATTACACGCAAAAATTGGATGAATCCTGAGCTTGGCTCTAATACCATGTTAAATTTGCAGCAATGTGATCAAATGCAAGGATCAATATAATTAGCAAAGTGATTAGATGATGATTAAGATAAGATTAGTGAGCAATTAATGTAGGCATGGATACTCAAAAACCAGCAAATTCTTATTAGGCCAATGCCTAAATTTATAAGTTGTACATCCACAAGATGCCAAGCATCTAATCCCACTAATTTCTCCTTGATTTGTGCCACCTCCCTTACATTTGAGGGCACCTTTTCCTAGAATCTTTCCACACCCCCATATTCACTCATGCTACCCTTGATTCTCTCATCAGTAGATACCTCTCACCTTTTCACTGCTACCCACTCAATTATTACAGGCTCCCTTTCATAGTCTCTTGCTAATAAGGACTTGTTCTCGTACACACCAGTCACTTGCATATTTCAACATGATAGAGGGTCCTAAACCCTTCCATTCTAGTGGGAAAAAGTGGAGAATGACAATCTCTCTCAAAACCAAGTTAAGGATGGGAGGACAACACCCTACCAGTCTTCCCTAGTATGACAGTGGACACGCCAGTCTATACATTTTAAATTTATATGTTTTATATAATGTTATCCAACCCTTAACAATAAGGTCATCTAATGAGGAGAATGGCATCATGACCGTTTATTAAACTATTTGAATGTGACAATTGTAAAACAACACTTCTTAGATCTAATATTTTAATGGTGTTTATGAATACCACAAAGACTCTTGAGATGATAACGGCTCATGCTACCAAAAATTGCATTTCATAGTGGGTGTCCCTAAACCAATTTTCTAATAAGGATTGTACATATGTTCAAGAACAGTTGCTAGAAACCATTTTGTATTTTCTAAGTCCTTTACCAAAATTGAGGAAGAATGGCACCATTGCCATTCTCCCTTAATTAAAAAAACTGTTATAAAAAACTATTTTATTTTTTTAAGTCCCTTTGATAAATGCCAATGGTGTCATTTTTAGACTATAAATCTCAATGTGACAAGTATAATATCTTCATTCCCCATGGGAGGAGTACGGTAATGTGTGTGCATGTAGCTTTCTTTCTTAATATTGGGGGAATTCGATTAGGTTTTGCATTACAAATTAACTAATTTGCATGCTTTAATGTCTAAACATGTAGTTATTTATGCCATAAAACCCATGTTTTGAGGAAAATTGATCATAAAACCCTAAACACTACCATTCTAAAAATTGGGATTTTCTCGAATTACCTAATACGAGATTAGTTGCAAATGAATGAATACACTGATGTATATTAGGCTGGTAGCATCTTGGATAGAAGATCTTAAACAAAAGATCTACTAGAGCAGGCTTACGTTTTCCTTTGGGAAGTGGTGCTATTACATGAAGCAACAAGAAGGAGCCCCGATAGTTATCTTGTCGAGTACAGAGGCAGAGTATAGGGGTGCTGATGGCATGTGAAAGGTAGCTTGGTTATGTAAGCTACTTAGAGATTTGGGGTTGCGTGTGTGGACAGGTAGGTTTTCATCTATTTGCGGACAACCATAGTAGCATACAGTTGGCCAAGATCCCAATGTTTCATGCATGGACCCATAGAGATCTATTATCACTTCATCAGAGAGAAGGTCGTAGTAGGAGATGTTGATCTCGTATATATCAGCATAGAGGAGCAGGTATAGTTGACATTTTCACCAAGGCCTTGGGAGGAGTAGAGAAGCTTCATAGATTTAGCACTATGATTGGAGTCTTAGAGATGGAGTTGACTTGAGGGGGAGTGTTAAGATGTGAAGCTTAACACGAGCTAACACTCATGGCATGCCTGGGTGACCGTTCCACCTTTACATGACTGGTGCATTTGTTAGCTCACATAACAGCTCTTCACCTGTGATTCTACAGCTAGACTACACCTACATAGTCCAACCGAGTTATGGCATACTTATTGTGTGCCAACTCACCTACTTAGTGTGTTCACATTATGGACGGCTTGTATATAGTACTCTAGTGCTTATGTTGGTTTTCACTTATCTTTTGTAGATCTCTTTTGAAAACAATAAGTAGAAGAAGATTTCAACCTTCCATCTTTGTATGTGTGTCTTATCCATTGTTGTGAGAGTGCGTGTGTGCTTGTAAAAGCTCAAGATCTCTCCCATCCCCTAATCTTTTCATGTGAGACTTGCGTGCTCCTCTAATCGGAATAGTGATCCTAGAGAGAGTGTTTGGGCTCAGTAGTGTGTATACCTTTCTCGTCTCAGGAACACCTCATGGTATGTTAAGATATTGATGGATTTTCCAGTGATCTACAATGATTTATGATGATATTTTTAGAGTATTTTTATGATGATGTATCGAACATATTTAAGTCTTTCTAATATATTCATAGTATTTTTATGATGATGTATTGAACATATTTAAGTTAAGTCTTTCCGATAATTTTTATATTGAAAAGAAATGTTTGCCCTGTGGGAGTGTGTGTGTGTGAGCTCTATTTTTTGCTTAAGTCTGTGTGTGTAAAGAAAAAGAGAATTTCAATTATGGGTGTGTGAGTTCACACCAGCCCCTAGTGGAGAGCAGGCAGGCTAAACCATGGGATTGGATGGGGTTAGGTTGAGTCTATGGAACTGGTCAAAGTTAATAAGGAATCAAATACTAGAAAGTGGATGGCCGGGTGGACCCAAATTATGGGTGCTTTCTAAATCTAGAGACAAAACTTGATTATAAACTTAGAAACTTAGAAAAATTTTAGGAATTAGCTTTAGATCGTAGAGTCTTAGTAGAATCAAGGTAAAACTGTTCCCGAGGAATAAGATGTCATGTTGAGCCCAGGGGAGCCGTTAATGATAAAGGAATTAAATACTGGAAAGTAAGTAGCCGGGTGGACTCAAATTATAGGTGCTTTCTAAATCTAGAGACAAAACTTGATTATAAACTTACGGGTGGACCCAAATTATGGGTGCTTTCTAAATCTAGAGACAAAACTTGATTATAAACTTAGAAACTTAGAAAAATTTTAGGAATTAGCTTTAGATCGTAGAGTCTTAGTAGAATCAAGGTAAAACTGTTCCCGAGGAATAAGATGTCATGTTGAGCCCAGGGGAGCCGTCAATGATAAAGGAATTAAATACTGGAAAGTAAGTAGCCGGGTGGACTCAAATTATAGGTGCTTTCTAAATCTAGAGACCAAACTTTGTAAACTTAGAAACTTAGGAAAATTCTAGGAATTAGCTTTAGATCATAAAGTCTTTAGCAGACTTAAGGTAGAACTATTTCCTTCATAATTGAGAAATAAGACATCAAGTTGAGCCTAGGGGAATCATCATCGATGCCTCTTGTTTTTAAGAATTATAAAGTGGATATTTTAGAAATCATACTAAATTCCTATTGTAAGCTCTATTCTAGTCAACTATATTGGGAGAAACTGTTCCAAGGATAGGATATTAATTTATGGAAGCCTCAAGTGAGTTCGCTCTACCCTTAGACTAGCCTTCCACTGTGGTTTCTCATTTAGCAGGGGGGTAGGGGTCTCACAAGGCTAACATTTTGTTTCTATCGCATGTGAGAGGGTGGGTGGTTAAGAGGCCTTTCAAACTATCAAGCTAAGGCACCCTCTAGAGATATAAAGCATACATTTACCTTTGTCTAGTGATTTTCTCAGTTGTGATGTTAACAGCGTGTGAAGAAAATTTAAGCGAGTCATATATAAACTCCAACCTACCTCAGTCGATGTTAGATAGACTAGTAGCACCCTCTAGAGGTGTACCCTTTTTATAATATATATATTATTGGTCCACAAAAAAGACTAGTAGCACCCTCTAGAGGTGCAATTATTCGTAGATTGTGTTGAAGGTTGACAAAATCAATATTGTGTAAGTTTCCAAACGAATTTGTATAGTTTCATGGATGGGACGCATCAACTGGTAGGATAAAAAGTGAAATGGAGAAGTGTCAAACATAAGTAACAAGGATGCATCATTGACATGGAAATACAACGAAATCAAACACCCACATGTGTACATTATATTCTTAATATCAGACCTTTTGCCTACACATCATGCAAAAAACAAAGCCACATAGAGAAAACAAAGCTCATAAGAACAAAGTAAGCATGATGGTAGGGAAATAGCTAAGAACAAAGTAAGCATGGTGGTAGGGAAATAGCTAAGAAAGCAATTAATTTAAAAAATGTACCAATACCAAAACAAAGAATTGTCCATATTGCAATGATCAAATCAATCAAAAAAGCATGATCACTTCATGCATGGCAAACCTTGCAAGTACTAGAGGAGAAAGTCATGCACTTGGCATCACCATTGAACAAGCAAAGAAGAGGGAGCAACATGAGGGATAAGAATAGGCATGCGCAAACTCTCGTGCACATAACATACTGCACATTTCACATGCTTTCAAATTTTGGGTTGACATGCATGCCTCCATGATGGATAAGAATAAGCTTGCACAAACTCTAGGGCACATGACACATTGCACATTTCACATGCTTTCAGATTTTGGGTTGACACTGGTGCCTGCATAGGACCAAGAATCTCGCATGCAATATTTTTTTCCAAAAAAAGAAAAAAGGAAAAAAAAGAAAAGGGCACAATCAATGTAAATTATATGTAAATAGAGAAATACTTGCAAGTCTGATCCCCTTCCGATCAATTTTGAGGGGATGCTCAACCAGTTGAACGTATCACCATTGACCAGTGTTCATGATGTAAATGGACAAGACTTGGTCCGACCGCGTAGAAGTAAAATGTGTGTGTGAAAAAGAGGTCGTCTCGGTACTAGGTACGAAAAGGCGGCACGGATTGAGCATTACTTATAGCTACCACATGGCCGGCCAAAAACGCGGCAGCTGCTTAAAGAGAGGTACAATTGGCAGTATACGCGTTAGCTTTCATGATTTCGTCTATCTGAAGCGCAAAAATCTTTTCTCAGAATTTGTAGTATCTTTGAATAAATTGAGTCATGGATGACTGGCTAGTCTCAAAATCTGTGAATTTTGAACCAGTCGATTGTAAAATTTGGATGTATTTCTTACCACTTTTGAATAATTTGAATGTATTTATAACTAAAACATCTCAAAAACCTACCACATTTATATACATATATATATAATATTAACAAAGGCAAACCTTTACAAAAAGTTCACACAACAGATTCATGAGCCTTGTCCATACCAAGTTCTTCCAAATTGCAATTAAGTAGCTTGCATATGAGATCCCACCTATCATCTTCCCAAACAAAAGAAGACTGACCTCAAGAGATATGATACCTTAACTGCATACATGCAATCATCATGGCTTCACAGGTGCAACCTCAAGAGATATGATGCCCTAACTGCATACATGCAATCATCATGGCTTTAGAGGTGCAACCTTTGGGAGGTAACTTCTCCAAAACTTGCCCACCTACCCAGATCTTCACAACTGGTCTTGTTCCCAGAGGATTCTCCACCATGAAAGCCACAAAGGTGTAGATAGGTTGTTTCTTCTTTAGGTACCATCTTCTTGTCCTTGGCCCAAACTTAGGCAGCCTTGCTCTTACATCATACCCTAAGTATCCCTACATAATGTCAACAGTTAGGAAACCTAGTATGTACAAGGGTCTGCTATAATCAGTGGAGCAGATCATCTAATCCCAGCCTGTAGAGAGTGGATTAATTGAAATATATCAGCATCATTCAATTTATTAACATAATATATAGACCAACAATATATTTGTATGTATTAGCTCTAGGACATCTATCCCAGTGTTCACCTCTTTCTGAACAGAATCTAATAATATTAAATAGTAAATTTATTGCACTCTCAGCATCAGCCACCCTTCCAAGAACCCAATCTCCCCAAAATCCCTAAACCCCTAGACTGTTAGATACCCATTTCCGAATTCTACCCCATATCCCACTAATAGCTGGACAATCCCAGAAGGCATGCCTCCCATATTCTAAAGCAGCTCTACACCTAGGGTATCATCCAGAAGTGAAGTTTCTTTGTAGGAGCTTGAATCCTAGAGGTAAGGCCAGCATGCAAACCCTCTATAAGAAGACTTGGGTTTTCATTGGGATACTTGCCTCCCACATATTTCTCCACCTCTTCCTCCAAATACCAACATTCTAGCTTACCTTCCAAACTCTGTGGCAATATTATGCATTTACTTCACTCTTTCTTAATTCCAAGTATAGGATCTTAGCTGCTCCTTTATCCACTTTGACTCCATTGAACCGCATCCAACATCTCAAGCCTCATCCTCCAAGTACAAGCCATCACTTCACATCACCCGTAACACTCTCATCTCACCCGCGTCGACCACCCCCTCATTTTGGAGATCCTAAACCTCGACGAGACAAAGGACGAAGACCACATCCCAAACTTCAACCTGAGCAACCCTTCAAGGAGGTCACCAAGAAAGAATGGGTACCCAAGAGTACCCTAGCTAGCCAAGGAAATTATAATGCTCGTATGCAAGGACCTGGCAACAGCCACCATTTGGCCCGGAGCCCAACCATGAGAAGCCCCATGCAACAGTGTTCTACCCAGACCTCAAGCCTCATTGGAAGGCTTGTCAAGCTATTAGATGTTGAGGGCTTCTACAAAGGGAACCCATCCTCGTCTAGGTCTAAAAAATCTTGTTATCCACACAGTCCCAAAAGCCAAAAAGATCTAGGCAATAGTCTTTGTTCCTAGTACCACCTCAGAAGTCTCTACGCTTCTCATTAGATCTCAACAAAATAGCTAGAAGCACAAGGATTCCACAAAGGAAACCCCCACATATGGTTGTCGAGATCAAAACTCCAAAGCTAAAGCAGGAATGGAGAGTAGTTGCTTCCACCTCGTCTCATGTGTTGACACCACCTTTAGAAATGTTAGGAGCTTGTGGACTTTAAATAGCAAGAGGCAACACCTTGCCCCTCCCTTAAGTGTACAATTAATATCTTCACCAAGAACGATAAAAAACACACAAAAGAACCCAAAAACGTATCAAGAATCGTTAAAGAAGCAACTTAAAAACATGCACATTTGCATCGTGCATGCACATGTGTTTTCACACATCCACCCCCACGTGCACACGTCTTTGTACCCGCACATGCACATGCGTATTCACGCATGTGTGCACTCCCCTTTGCATAATTGCACACTCACGTGCAACCATATACACTCCTACCTGCATGCACACCCCTATTTACACCGTGCGCATATGCATGTGTGCACATTTAATACTTCATACCCCGCTTGTGCATTCCCATTTGCTCACCCATGTGCACATTTTAATTTTCATTTTCAAAACACCCCCCTTCTTTTTCCAACAAAAAAAATCCTCCTCCTTTATAAAATTTTCTCTTTTTAACCTTTTTAATTATTTTATTTCTTTCCTCTTTTAACTCGTTATTTTCCCCTTATTTACTTTTTTAGTTTTTTTAAATTATATATATATATATATATATAATTTATTTATTTACCAAAAATTTCTCTCCACATATTTTTTGCTTTCACTTTTGTATTATTTTCTTTTCTTTTTTCATGTTTTTATCTTCTTTATTTATGTATATATATTTATATAATGATTTAAAACCAATAAATAATAATAAAAATATCCCCCCTCCCTTATTTCTCCTTTTCCCTCTGTGTGTGTGTACACACACACACACACATACATACATACATACATACACATACATACATACATACATACATACATATATACACCCCCTTTTGCTTTTCTTTTTTCCCTTTTATTAAAAAACATCAAAAAAATCCAAAAATCCACAAATTAAAAATCAAATCTCAATTAATTAATTACTTAATTAATTAATTAAAATTTTAAAGGTACAATGTGTCCCCCCTTGGTTGCATCCCCCTTAAACAAAACAAACTAATATTTAAATTATATTTAAAAAACGAACAAAGCCCACGTGTCCTTTTCTCTTGGTGCCTACGCACGCGGCATCTTATGCACATACATTTGCATCGTGCATGCACATGTGTTTTCACACATCCACCCCCATGTGCACACACATCTTTGTACCCGCACATGCACATGCGTATTCACGTATGTGTGCACTCCCCTTTGCATAATTGCACACTCACGTGCAACCATATACGCTCCTACCTGCATGCACACCCCCATTTACACCGTGCGTAGTGCATGTACACACATTTAATACTTCACACCCCGCTTGTGCATTCCCATTTGCTCACCCATGTGCACATTTTAATTTTCATTTTCAAAACACCCCCCCTTCTTTTTCCAACAAAAAAAAATCCTCCTCCTTTATAAAATTTTCTCATTTTGACCTTTTTAATTATTTTATTTATTCTTATTGAAAAACCATCCTCCTTTATAAAATTTTCTCTTTTTAATCTTTTTAATTATTTTAACTTGTTATTTTCTCCTTATTTACTTTTTTAGTTTTTTAAATTATATATATATATATATATTATTTATTTACCAAAATTTTCTCTCCACATATTTTTTGCTTTCACTTTTGTATTGTTTCTTTTCTTTTTTCAAGTTTTTATCTTCTTTATTTATGTATATATATTTATATAATGATTTAAAACCAATAAATAATAATAAAAATACCCCCCTCCCCTATTTCTCCTTTTCCCTTTGTGTGTGTGTACACACACACACACACACACACACACACACACACACATACATACATACATATACATACATACATATATACACCCGCTTCTGCTTTTCTTTTTTTCCTTTTATTAAAAAAACATCAAAAATTTAAAAATCAAAAATTAAATCTCAATTAATTAATTACTTAATTAATTAATTGATTAAAATTTAAAAAGTACAATGTGCATGTCTTCTCCCCCCTTGGTTGCATCCCCCTTAAACAAAACAAACTAATATTTAAATTATATTTAAAAAATGAACAAAGCCTACGTGTCCTTTTCTCCTCTAGTGCCTACGCACGTGGCGTCCCCCCCCCAAACCCGTCTTCATAGATGTAGTCCCATCCCACCATCTTCGCCTCCTTTGCTCCAACACCCTTCTCCTCCTTCGCCCCCCGTCGCCTTCTGCCAATGTGTGCCCCTTTACTCCGCCTTGCCTCTGCTCTGGCAGATCCACCCAACACGACCCTGTTTGCTCTCTCTCCTCCAAAGCTAACCATAGCCCTGTCTTCTCTCTCTCCTCCAAAGCTAACCATAGCCCTGTCTTCTCTCTCTTCTCCAAAGCTAACCATAGCCCTGTCTTCTCTCTCTTCTCCAAAGCCGGCCATAGCCTTGTCTTCTCTCTCTGTCCTCTTGATCTAGCCAGAGCCTCAACTCCTCTCTCTCCTCTTGATCTAGCCACAACTTCGTCTTCTCTCTCTCTCCTCCTAATCTAGCCACAACCTCGTCTCCTCTCTCTCCTCCAAAGCCATCCATAGCCCCATCTTGTCATGGGACCCTTTTGTACTTCTTGAATAAATAATTAAAAATTCATACAATATATCAAAAATTAAAACAAAGACTTGAATGAAATTGAAATCAAATAACATAGCATAACACAAGGCAAAGGAAATAGAATAACATCACCATCAAGATAAGATTGGGTGCAATCTCCCCCCCTCCCTGCCGTGTAGCTCCACTTCCATGACATGAGTATTTAGAGATTTTATTCATAAAAATAGCCCAAGGAGCTAAGAATAGATAAGCATACAAATTGGGCTTGCTTTTCCCACTTTTGGGGTATTGCTTTACATATTTTTAATCATATCAAAATCCCTATGGTTTGTACATATAAAAAACTTTGCCCAAATGTAATTGCTAATGGGCCTTGTTACATATAAAAAACTTTGCCCAAATGTAATTGCTAATGGGCCTTGTTACATAAATAACTGTGCACATATATTAATCTTATGCTCACTTGCACATTCCATTAAGCTGAATCCTGCACAAATTAAACATATTTTTGTATGATTATTAATTCATCAAAAATATGATAAAATATATACCTGTTATAGTCCTCCCGTTTGAGGAAGTAATTGTCCTCCTCAGTTATGTAAGAAAAATGTCGAGAGAACAAGATTATTAATGTCCTCCCGTTTAAGGAAGTAATTGTCTTCAGTTATGTAAGAAAAATGTCCAGAGAACAAGATTATTAATGTCATAACCTACAATGTAAACTCAGAGGTCTCAACATGGCTCAAAGGCACAAAGGCATGGCTCAGAGGTTCTTCTAGACATGGAATACCAACAAGAAAAAGAAAATGATCACCATCTTCACACCACCTCTCAATCCACCAGCCATACGACACCTCAATCGATACCCTCGCACTTCTTATTGCTATACTCAGATGCTATCCACGTTACTTAAATAATTAATTAAACACATCAATTAATCCCAATGTTATCTTGAAATATAGACAATCCATAAATATTTAAATAACAGCCACACACATGTTTGCCAGGCGCGTAAGTACCCTGGGAATCACCCCTCCATATGAACCAACTGAAACAAACAATGGAGGCCCAAAAGCATACCATATACGGGTGTCCCCGATATACAGTTACATAAACGCATGAGAGGATGGCTTCATAATTGGTGTGGAAGATTAGATCTACACAAAATGCATATGTAATGAACTAATCAAATGAATGTATGTAAGACGAGTCTAAGTGTCCCATACCACATAGGCACGTTGTACATACACACATAGGATGGTAAAAATATAGAAGACATAAATGTGTCTGAAGTAAGTATATGAAACTAATCTGATGTCCTATACCACCATATTAATTCCATACATCACTTCCTTCAGAATAGAAGTTTAAGGCATAGTGGCCAGTTCCCTTTGAAACTTAAATTCCGACACAAATTTTCTCTATCTAGAAATTTTGTTTAAGCGTTTGAACTTGAACTAATCGTAATGTTGAATTTATAGTGAGGTTCTTAGGTTGGATAAATATTGTAGAAATAGTTATGAAAAGTTGTATAAAATGAAATGAATATATACATATACATACCTCCATCGTTGTGGTTGGATAGGGTATATAAAGTTATTAAATAGAATCTCATAAGAAACTTAACATCATAAGAATAAAAGTTAAATTGGTTATGGATATAAGGATAGGAAATACTAACCTTGAGTTGGAAGGTTTTTTGAGGGGATGTGAGATTATAAATAAAAAATGGATAAATTTGATAAAACACGAATAACTAGTAATGATTCTAACCATCTTGATTAAGTGAACAAGTTTGGATGATGAAAGATTAATTTACTTTTGAAGTTGAAATAAACTTGAATAATAAACATGAAACTTAGTAATTATAAGGTTAAGCGTAAGAGAGTTGTACCTTTTATATATATATTCTATTGCAATGATTCTCTACATTGAGAAAAATGAGAAACAATGGGAATGGATTGAAATATAAATTTTCTTCCAAACGTAACTAGGGTTATTTTTAATTATGACTTTATAAGAAACTTAGAGTAGTATGAATTGAAACTCTATGCATAATTATTTTAGCATGATCATTATTGTAAAGGATGGAAATGAGAAACTTACTTGGAAGGTGGTTCGAATCACTGTTTTGAAGAAAAAACTTTCATAGAAACGTTGGAAAAATTATTTACTAAGTTATAGAGGATAACAACTTACTTGCAAGTGTCGTATAGCTTTGCTACAAAATACATCATTAAAAGGTCACAAATATCGCAAGTATATGTGATGTTTTAATTATGGAAAATAGAGGGACTTACTTGGGAGTGCTAGAGTCATTCTGAAAAAGGAAATGTGTACACACGGGCACACCTTCCGTCCCATTACCCATGCATGTCACCTGTATATTTCACTATGGGCATCACTACTTTTTCACTTCTCACATGTCACGGCATGATTGGAATCCTTCACCAAGTACAATACTTTTATAGGATTATAGCCTTATCTTGTGGCCCATTCACACACTGATATAGTGACACATGGCACATGTGAGGACAACATTGCTTACTACATATACACATACATATATCTAGCATTTAGAGGCTAGCTATTCACACACATAGGCACTCTTATAGACACTACGAGGTGGTTCACACACGTAACACTTGTTGCAAAGGGTTGATGTACACACATAAAGCTCAGAATCCCAACAATAGGGAATGGTCATGAAGGAAACTATTCCCGAGAGGAAGATGCCACATGGGAATTAGTCGTAGGTTGGGATCCATTGGCATTTTTGACCTAAATAGTTTCCTCGTGATGACCAGTTCCAGCCATCATGTGTCCAAGGGAGTGGTGTAATTTGAAATTCAAAAAATGCTAATGTGTCGTTATTTGGTGAAATTCCAACTATGCTGACGTATTCCTCTTATATTCATTTGAGTTTTTTAAATTCTAGATATGTTGATGTGTCGTCATCTTGTTAAATTCCAATTGTTGATCTATACACTCGATAATATTAAATTATAGCTCTGCAAATGTGTAATTTTATGATTTCTTTGACTTTTTTACTAATTTAATTATGACTATGGTGATGTGTTTTTACAGCTAGTTAATTGTGCTGTGAGGATTTTTCCCTCACATTACCTTGGACAATGACATGTAGGTGATGTCCCGAGTCCATCTCTCCTCGTCCTATGGGTGGGAATAATGTATGTTATGATCCTAAATCAAATTAAATCAAAACTTACAAGGTTCCATAATGAACTTGGAACTTTCTTTTGTTCTTACACTTTAGCTTAAATCATTATTTATATGGTTTTCTCATTTCCACTTTCTAGACCAAGTAATATCTTTGAACGAGAGAGAGAGAGAGAGAGAGAGAGAGAGAGAGAGAGAGAGAGAGAGAGAGAGAGAGAGAGAGAGAGAGAGAGAGAATTTGGGTATTGTAGTCGTCGCTTTCTTTTATCCAGCAATAGTGTTGCGCTTCGCTTCTTGCACTTGATAAAAAAGGGTGCCCAACTGGCAAACGACGCCCTTAGCCTTAGCAAAGGGCCTGTTCACACGAGGAGCTGGTTGCCCAATTGGTCGTCCACTGGAGGTCGGCTTGGGAGTTCACACCAGCTATTGTATGAACACAAAGTGGCCCATTGGTGCATCTATTGAATGCCAGTTCGAACGGGCGGTTACATCTACCATGAGCCTGTGTGACCGGCTACAGTGATACAGTCGCCTGCTACAACCTATGAGTACAGTCGCCTCAATCGCACCCCCTGTGAATATAGTCGCCTACTGTGCCTCCTGCACCTGCTCTGCAAGTGCCGGAGGTGACCGGCTGGGGATAAGGCTTGCGTGGCCTAGCCACCTCCAGTTGGTCGCCCACTGGAGGTCATCAAGGTAGGTTGTGTGAATAGGTCCTAACATTATTGCTTGATAACCTTAGCTTTCTATGATTGAAATATATTTTTTTCAACTCATTGTGTCCTCTATTCAATTTGGTTTGGTGATTTTCAGTTTGCATTGATTTTTGAGAGGATGCCAACATTGAAGGAGGGGGATTTATTTAATTATTATGGGTTGTGCACAAGGAATTTGTGACCTGTGAGGTATTCAATTGTCACAAACTCTGATGTGATCATGGGTATACATGCAATCAACATATTTTTGTGGTGGTGAGTAAATGAGTGCTGTTGCCCTTTGATTGGGGGAGGGCTTTGGTGCGAAGGGTAAACGAGTGCTGCGGACTCCGGAGAGCGGACGTTTTTGGTGTAAAGACGTCCCATCTGCCGCTTTCCGGATGGTTGGTGACAGCTTATTTCGGTCCCTTTATTATTGATTGGCACAATTTGCGACGACAAAGCTTTTATTTAAATTAAATATAGTGTGAATTTTTGAAACCCTAATCCTTGGCAATGCAATGCCTGAAAAATTTAATAATTTTTGAACCTTGAAGCTATGCTTTGTATAAAACTTAACCGCATACGATTTTTGAGACCGTCAAGAAATCATTTTATAGACTTCAAGTCATACTCAAACTCTTCTCATACTCAATCTACCCCTCTCTCTCTCTCAACAAACAAACTGCCCTCGAATCAAGGCACAAAATCATGGTTTCAACTTGCTCCCTTCTGTTTTCTCTATATTATAGACCAGTTTTGCCACCCAGTTGATCGGTGCTCTCCTTTGGCTCTCTCTCTCTCTCTCTCTCTCTCTCTCTCTCTCTCAAATCTGTAGCTCTCCAGAGTTCTCGCCGCTGCATTATAGATCTGCCATTTGCAGTTCTTAGAACTGATTTTTCTTGGGTCTTTGCGTCAAACAGTTCGCCACCATAGCTGCTGTTTGAATTTCCCACATTTGTTGGCCTTTTGACTCTAAGGTAGCTTTTTGCATTGAGAAAAAGTATAGCACTCTACAATTTTGCCCATTTGGGTGCCTTGGTGGGCTCTTGCTAAAGTACTGTTCCGGAATCTTTTTCCAATACAAAATCCTACTTGGAATTTGGCCATTTTAATCGAGAAATTTGCATTAAACGTGGGGATTCCTAGCCCAGTTTTGGCTAAGAAATTTGCAAGAAGCTAAGCAATTGCTGTAGCAATTTGGGGGTTAGTATCTTGCTGTTAAATCATTCCAATGGAGGCCGCTATTCTATGGCCCCATCACTGGCCTTTTCTTCTTCTTATCATTGCCGTGCCGATCTTGCTAATACTGGCTTGCTTCATTAAGCGCCCCTTCATGAGGAACTTGAAGAAGAAGCATGTTTTTGTTACTGGGGGTTCAAGTGGGATAGGGCTGGCCATAGCCAAGAAGGCCCTTGTGGAGGGGGCCTATGTGACCTTGGTATCAAGAAACCTTAATAACTTGTCATCAGCAGCAGACACGCTCTTGAAGGAGGTGCAATGCAGTCCTGACAGCATAAGGTGTGAGGTAAGAGTCGTATGCGAAGTGTGGAAGTTTTTTTTTTTGTAACGTTAGGTTCCGCTTGATTAACTGTCTGTAAATTTTCAGGTGGTCTTTTTTTATACAACGCAGAAGAGTTTTTTTTTTTGAGAGAGAGAGAGAGAGAGAACACTCAGTAGCTTGTTTTCTTTTGCTCTTGCTTGATAACGTAATGAGTCAACAGAGAGGTGCTTAACTATAACGTACTCAATATATAGCCTTTGTTCTCCCGTAATTTTGCCCGTGTGCTTGTGTGTGTTTGGGGGGGGGGGGTGTGGAGAGAAGGAGAACATGGTGAAAGTTGCACTCTGGATGAGAGAGAGAGAGAGAGAGAGAGAGAGAGAGAGAGAGGACATACTGACTGATGGGCTAAAAGCAGGCAGCGGATGTAGGAGATTACGAGGCGTTGGCGTGTGCGATAGAGAAGGCGTTCGAGTGGAGAGCGGTGGACGTGATGGTGTTGAATGCGGGGTTGACGAGGGGAGGCTACTTGGGGGATGGGAGTCTGCAGGACTTGGAGGTGACGGTGAGAACCAACCTCATGGGCAGCGTGCATGCCCTTCACGCCGCCCTCCCCCTCCTCAAGCACCGCAGCCGCACACACCCCATCTCCATCGTCATCATGGCTTCCCTCGCCTCGCTGGTAATTACATTATTAAACCCCTGATCATCTCACTTTAAACGTCCCCTTCTCTCTCTCTCTCTCTCTCTCTCTCTTTCTATTTCTGTGACTCACACACATACACACACACGGGAGCCTACAGTCACACACATTCTACCTTCCCCCAACGCGCACACACACACACGGGAGACTTCTCATTGGATTGTTAGGGTTTTGCCTATTTAATTTTCATCCATTTTCTCGTGTGCACGTTAATAGTACGTTTTTAGATTTCAATGTTCTTTTTCAAAAAGAAAATCTTACTTTTGGTGGGCTTCACGGCCCGTCGAAAATCAATTGGGAGTCTGACCTGTGTCAAGTGTCAAGAAAAAAGCATTCTTCAGTGTAGTTATCATGGCTCAAATTGAAAAAAATTGGTTTAGTTATCATGGCTCAAATTGAAAAAAATGGTTGTAATTTTGAGAAGCTTTTGAATAAAGAGACTCAAATTTTTGAGGTTTTAGTTATCAATTTGATTGATGGACTTGTGCAAGTTTTAAATTAAGATAATCCTTTTTTTTTCACTGGCTAAAAGGAAGGTTTCCCTATATGTGCTTTGCGGCTTTTGTATTCGCAAAAATCTAAACTCTAGCATACTTTTTAGTATTTGCCAAAATCTAAACTCTAGCATATTAGTTTTAGATGGCTTCAATCAAGGAGGGGTTGGGTCACCTTTCAAAATGACAAGTGACTCTATTTTTTAGGGCCTTTTAGGGCCAAAATACCTACCTTGGTCTGAAAGATACACGATTGACTAGTTGGAACTTCGGTCACACTTGAAAATATTGGATGATGGGTTTAGTAGAATTAATGTTCCTTTTTTTTTGAAATACCGTATTCTACAGCCAAAATATCTGAAAACAGGTCGTCAAAAGCAACTGAATGATGGTGCTGAGTGCACATATAACTAGGTTCGGAGTGTAATTTTCTCAACAGAAATTTACAAATCCCAGTTAGATTGAAGGGGTTGAAATTTATATATTTCAGTTATATATCCTGACTGTTTAGTGATTTTTAATGTCTTTAATTTTAGAGGTTGAAAAAGCACTTTTTTCGAGCACTGATGGTGCCCGTGTATGTACGTGCCTCTATTTAAAGAGGCCGGGCCATGGGCATTATTGAAGACGGTCGTTTCTTTGACGTACACAAGTCCTTGAGGTGAGCTCAGAATGACATGTGGCGGTTAGCAACAGACCTTTTTGGTTTGTCTTCAATTTTCCCATTTTTCATTCTTTATAATAATAATGTAGAGCGTTGAGGCGACTCAAGACGTCTCTCTCTCACTGTCTGTCTCTGAGACCCTCTCTAATATCACTTTTTTTTCTTTCCTTTTCACTATTTGTTTTTTACAAATCTTTTTAAATATTGTTCCGTGCTGTTGTTTGCCAACTATTTATTGTCGGCTTATTAATCATCCATTTCACTTTTGATCAAACTGGGGGAGACATCATAACCTTTGATCAAACTAGTGAATTGCATTACAAGTGTGTCCACTGTCCAGACATTGAAAAAAAAAGGCGGCACTTATTAACTTAATTACTGCTAGTTATCTAACCTCACTCTTTATTGTTTTGTGCAGTTCTTTATGTATGGCCACAGCGTTTACACTGCAACCAAGTACGCCATGAGGGGCTTAGCAGAGGGGCTTAGATTTGAGCTCCTTCCATACAATATCAAAGTGAGCTTGATTTGCCCGGGCTTCACAAGCACTCCTTTCCTTGATGAAGGTAAGATGCATTTTTGGATGAATATAGTTAAACTAAGCAAAGCCTCTTAATTGAAAAGATAATTACAATACCAAGCAAAGCCTTAATTGAAAAGATAATTTTGCATGGAGATAGACCAAGCAAAGCAAAGATAATTACGATGCTCCATTTTTGCATGGAGATGGACCAAGCAAAGCCTCTTAATTAAGAAAATAATTGAGTAATTCACTCAAATCTTCTTTGTTATTAAACAAAATTGATGTAGTTTAAGCAGGTCTTCTTAATTAACAGAATGATTTAGTAATTGAGTCAACTTTTCCTGGTTCACTAAAATTGGCTTAGTTTTAGGTCACGCATAGGGCAGGGCTTCTTTAAATTTGCATTAAAATGGCAAGTAGTCACTTCCGAATTGTGATTAGCTGCCGCATCAAGTGAGCTTATATTGTAATAATTGCAGCTGAGAAGGAGGAGGAGATATGTAGGTTGCTCAAGTGGGTGAACCTGTACAGCAGGAGGTATGCAGAGTCACCTGATTCAGTGGCAAAGCACACAGTGGGCGCTATAAAGTCAGGGGCATTCATGGTGACCACCAATCCACTTGGTCTTGTCCTGGCCACACTTGGGCGGGGATTTGTGCCCGCGGACAGCTGGGCCAAAGTTATCGTGGAGGTGGTCCTTTTCTTCCCACTGAGAGTGGCATCCCTCATTTGCATCGCCATCTTCCGATCCATCATCGTCCATAAAAGCGCCGCATGTTGTAACGATGATGGTAATGCCATCAACCCATCCTTAACCATGAGTTGAGCAAACCCATATGCAGCCTCCTGATTGCGCCCACCATTATATGTCAACCCACCAGATCTAATTAGCTATTAAGGCGAAATAGCTTTCACCATCAGCATTATTAGATATAATCACAATGCGACAACGCGCGTCCTTTTACTTAATTGAATCTTGATGTAACTTGGTTCCATGTTTTATTTTTCTACTGTGATTGTTGAGCTTTTCACACTGTCTGCATCACATACATCAAATGTTAGGTTTTTTCTCGGACTTTGTTCCATATTGTGCATATTTGTGGTGTACTATTAGCCTGTTTTAGCACCCTCCTATGTTTGTAATATTGCTTGTGTGCAATCAAGAGTTTTATGCTCTAAAAGAATGTGAGATCATTGATCATTTTTTGTATATATATACATAAGCATGTGGGATCATTGATCATTTCTTGTATATATATATGTGAGATCATTGATCATTTTTTGTATATATATACATAAGCATGTGGGATCATTGATCATTTCTTGTATATATATACATAAGCTTACATATATATATACACATGTATATGTATATGTATATGTATATATGTATATGTACATAGTCCTTTCAAATATAGATCCAATAGCATGTGTGTACACAATTATGCTATTATTGATGGACTTAACTAATTGCAAGGATGTATTCATTCATGTGAAGCACAATCCTTCTCACTAATGGTTGAAAGGCAAGTGAGATGATTTTTATATGGTTGAGAGGCAATCATGTTTTGCATACTAGGATAATTAATTTTAATTGACTGTTTTGCATTGTGATGGTGGCAATGTAATCATGATTTTTGTTTGATAATACTACGGTGTCAATCAAAGCAAGCAATTGATTCCATACTCTACTTTAAAACGAAGATAGTTTTGTATGGTGTTCAAGGTTTAAATTTTGCTCCTTTTTTGGATTTGTGCCTTAAACCAAAATGCTCATCAACTATCAGGCTTTCAAAGGAAGTCCAAATACTCGTCAACTATCAGGCATACTATAGTTTGACTTCCTTTGAAAGCCAATGATGGGAGTCAAATTTACATTATGAGGAATGGATTAAAAGTTCTCTTACCAAGGCTTGATTGTATATATGAAGATTTGATTGTACATATCAAGCTTTGAGTACACAACACATGCAAGGCTCACTTTGTACAAAGACAATAGGATTTCAGTTTTTGTGTGTGAAGCACAACTTCTAGGCTTGCAGTTTTTGTGTGAACACCAACTTCTTTGCTTGAAGTCAAGCGCTCTTAACAGAGTCCTATGCTTAGAGGTTTGTTTGATTCCGGAGCAGATAAATGTGTTGTCGCATAGAGTTTGGAAAGCAATAAGACAGTCGAAATTAACACCCATAGAAATTTATTTAACAAAAATTTTCTAAGAACAGATTGTTTGCTTAGGATCAATGTTGTTGAAATTAGAATTTAGGACCAACCAAGTAGATTGGTAGTTTTATGTTGCTAACAAACACCAGGCAATGGAAGATGCCATTTTAGGCAGGTTATTGGTAGCAATATTGGATAGCAAACCATGTATTCTTAGCTTGAAGTCAAGAGCTCTTAACAGAGTCCTATGCTTAGAGGTTTGTTTGATTTTGGAGCAAATAAATGTGTTGTCGCATAGAGTTTGGAAAGCAATGGGACAGTCGGAATTAACACCCATAGACCTTTATTTAACGAAAATTTTCTAAGAAGAGATTGTTTGCTTAGGATCAATGTTGTTGAAATTAGAATTTAGGACCAACCAAGTAGATTGGTAGTTTTATGTTGCTAATGGAAGATGTCATTTTAGACAGGTTATTGGATAGCAAACCATGTATTTCCTTAAGGTAAATTCTTTGATCCTTATAGGGGATGGACATAAGAGTAGTTAAAGTGTAACTTCCAAGGAAGAACCCTCTCAAGAAGAAACAATGGTGTGGATACCAGAATCTCAAAACCACAATACCATGATAAGAACCAAAAGCGAATAGCATTCACTTTCAACATTGGGTAGTACCAAAAAAAAAAGAACTTCAAACTTAGAATTATCACAAGCGCAATACTCAACTTGGTACAACAAAACTCCATTTCAAACAAGTCCTTCAAAAAGTCACCAGTACGCACTTTGGCATAAGAGTCGAGAGTCCAAAAAATCGAGTTGATAAATGAGCTCAGGTTAGAGTCCCAATGCTTCAAGTAATATCTCTTGTGTATAAGGTTGTAGCTAATAGGTTCGACCCTCAAGTTGGAGAGTTAAGATACTATGTCTTGTCGCTTACATTAGATGATTCAAGTATAAGAGTCCAAGTTCAAGTCTAATTACTTGTTGAAAAATGCAGTTCACAAGCATGCAATACACAGTCAGACTGAGTGTAATGATATCCTCTTCGATAGTAGCGACTAAAATAATGGTTGGCATCCACTTGGATGATGTCCAGTGATAAAGTTGCTATCCTCTTCAATAGTAGCGACTAAACTAATGGTCGGTATCCACTTGGATGATGTCCAGTGATAAAGTTGCTATCACAAATCATTACTTATTAGTAGCATGATCGGTCTCTGACGGGTAAGAGGATTCTCACATGCATAAAAACACAAACTTGTCCTCGTGGGAAGAGAAAAAGGCTTTATGTTTGAAGCCCATTTTGGGTCTCATGGTCATCAACTTGACAACCTATATATATATATATATATATAATATATATATATATATATAATATATATATATATATATATATATATATATATATATCTATCTATCTATCTATCTGTGTGTGTGTGTGTGTGTATGTATATATGTATATATACATATGTATGTGTATGTATATATATATATACATATGAACATACCATGCTTGCCATATATATCAGAGCTTGCCATATATGTATATATATATATATATATACATATATATGTACATATGTACATATACATATGTACATATGTATATGTACATATGTATGTGTGTGTATATACATGTATGTATGTGTATATATATATATGTGTATATATATGTATATATGTGTATATATATGTATATATATATATGAACATACCATGCTTGCCATATATATCAGAGCTTCTAAAACACTTACTTTTCTTTGAATAAGCACTAGACTTGGTATACAACATTTCAATCCACCAATGTAGTGGTGACAATCTTACATGAGCAAACCATTGAAACAATCTTCGAGCGACTAGATCATCTCTCCTTACTCCTTGCTTTCATCTGTCCAAATAATATATATATATAGATAATAACATTAGCTATTGCAAGATATAATTTTAAAGAAAAAAAAAGCTAAAAGATAAAACCTTATAAAAACTTATTCGATAGATCAATATTTGAGATGAATGGTGTTTGAATAGACTTGTAAACAATAGATCAAAAAATTCTTTAATGTCTAGTGCTTATGCACCAAAAATTTAACTTATTAGGCTTTTCATAGTCTACAAATATTACGTGTACATGAAGGTGATCTGTAATATTTTACAATCTTAGATTGTAAATTCTAAGGAGCCCAAAGATCTTGTTTTGTAAGCATCTGGACTATACAAACCTAGCAATGATAATAAAAAATAAATATATTCTTTGTTTTAAAAAAAGTATTAATAATAATTTATATTTATAATTAAACATAAAAACTATATAAAAAGTAAGTTTTTATACCGTAGTACACGTGCACTCTAATAGTTTGATCATTAGAGATGGTGTTGCTTGTCTTTCCTCCCAAGACGGGGGTCTACAATTGAGTCATGAAGATTAAATAGATTATGGTAAACAATGATGACTATAGTAAAACAAACATCAAGACTAATATCTTCAATATCTTGTCCATCGCCATAAATAAATGAAAATGATCTTGTCACAATCATTTTATGCAATATTATTCGTGATATCAAATACGACACTACATTTTACTAATTTACGTAAAATTTTGAGCTCTCTCTCTCTCTCTCTCTCTCTCTCTCTCTCTCTATGGACATTATGTATTTTGAATCAAGAAGGAAAAATTAATAATACCACTGTAAATGAAAGCAAGTCAAAAGCAAAACATTTACTTATCCAAACGTTATAAAAACAAAGAAGAACTCACCGTGCCCTTACAACCATATCAAAAATTTGAACCATCCCTTGAGCAATAGATGGGGGCACTCCATACTTGTGGATCTGCATGGTGGCTTTACCTCAATGTCAACCATTTATTCCACATAATGTAAGTATATATATATATATATATATATATATATATATATATATAATCGACAATGGAAACGCCAGTGTAGGAGATAAATGGAAGGAATTTTTTCATCCAACTCCTATTTAATTTAATGTTTTTGTATTACAATAAAATAATTATCATTCTAAAAGAAACATCAATCAACTTGAAAGTATGTACACTTATTACTAAAAGACAACATACATTGCACATGTCACATCTTTGTGAACATTCTCTTTCCAAATGCTTACTTGATTGATACAAAGATATCTATGAATGTAGTCTCTAGCATTTGTAGGCTCCTGTATCAATAGCTCGTTCTATACCTTCTAGGCATAGATTACATTTACATTCTTCAGGATGTCATTTGCAATATCTCTTTGTAGACAACATTAGTTGTGTAGACTTTGTTTGTACCTTCATTGTTGCTTTCATGGTCCACGGTATCTTTTACATACACTTTCACTGCATTTGATCATCTAATATGTAACATAGCAACATACAATTGTTCATGTGTGAATACTTGTGTGGCCAAATAATGTCCCAACACACTCAATGTTTATTCTTGGGACTTATTCATTGACATACCAAAAGCTAGGCTCACAAGAAATTGTCTCCTTTTCATGTCAAAAGAAAATTGAAGCATAGATGGTATGAATGTTATCCTAAGAATAAAGACCATGTCTCCAATGTTTGTATCTGTAATAATTTCTGCTTCTATCATCTTTGAGTAAAATTACTTGCATATTAGTCGGTATTGTTACAAAGTCTCTGTCGAATATCAAAATTGTGGAGCAGCATGATGGGATCATTCATCTTTAAAAGCAAGGGGTGAGGAGGGTAATCACCACCCAAGTTCAAACTATTCAAGAACTCAACTGCACACAATATTCTATCATTCTCAGAAAAGAAACAACCAAATCTGCACGTATTCTCTTTTAAGACCAGGTAATGCAATCAAGGCTATTTATTAATCTCATGCACCTCTTGATTTCGTAATGGAAGAATAGTATGATCTTTGAAGAAGCATGCATAATCTTCCACTCTTTGAAGATCTTTGTACACCCATTCTACCAAACTCACCAGGGAGCTCCCATGGATCAACATTCGTGGGTGGAATTACCACTCTACCTTGAATGTTTGGATGGTCTATAGATCCATCTTAATTTGTAAAGTCCATTTGACAAATTCTACCTCTATATAATCATAACTACTCTGAATGAACCACATGTTTTAGGTGAGTTTTAAAACATTTACATATCTCCAAATATATGACCGACTCAACATTGCATTAACAATATCCTCACATGATTCCTTTGCAACAACAAGTAAAAGATTTTTCTAAAGTCACCACCAAAGAGCATAATTTTTTCACCAAACACTATATCACTTTTACATGATATCTTTTAATGTCATGTTCAATGCTTCATATGCATACTTATGGATCATTGGAGCCTCATCCCAAATGATCAGTCTTGTATGTTTACATCAGAAAAATTAGATAAAAATATAGCCCTCATGTATATTAAAGAAAATCTAGGCATGATAGATTTTTATGAAATAGACTATAGAGTCTTTAGTGACAAAGATCAAATATAGCGAGTATTTGATAAAAGTATTAAATATATTCCGAAGCGCAAATTCATTAGAAATTGAAAATGGATGTCTTTCTTTTGTGACCATTGGTGTTAGAAGGTTTCTTTAAGTATTTTAATAGTTTGTAATTTTAATATTTTTAAATATATATCGTCTTTGTCTCTCACTCCTCTCTCTCTCTCTCTCTCTCTCTTAAAAAATATCATGATTGTTATTTAATGTAAAGTTTGTTTATGTTTTATGCAGAGATATGCCATTAGATATTTTAAAGTTGGTCTATGAAAAAAATAAATTGTCAGATATGTTCTTTTTGGAAAGATTCCACAATTGGGTATTGGTAGAAACATTCTTTTTTGGAGAGATTTCAGAATTTGGTGTTTTTGGATACTATGGATACCAATCCAACCCAAAACGGAATATTCATGGATTTGATGAATGGCATGATTCTAATCCATTGTATATTTATATAATGTTAGATCCCTATAGGCTAGATGCCAACCTTAAGCTCCTCTTAATCAAAGAGGCATTAGGATTACTAGATGGATTTTATATTGTGGGTAGCAGTTGTAGGAGTCCTGAGGAAAAGCGCTTCATTTTTAGGGGAATACTGAAGTGCATTCCGATAAGGAAATTAATAAAGATAATGATGTAATAATATTTGAGATTATTAATGGATGTCTTTCTCTCTCTCTTTCTCTCTCTCTCTCTCTCTCTCTCACACACACACACACACACACACACACACACACACACACACACACACATGTAACACACAAATAGTTGCTCTTGCCTTTGAGAAATAGAGGGAGAGGGAGAGAAAGAGAGAGACCATAAGTTTTTTGTTTTTTTGGTTTGTGCGTGTGATTGTGTAGAGGCAAGAGCTAGCAAAGTTGGTGTTTTCTCTCTTCAACTTGAGGTTGGTTTTATTGTTGCCCTTTTTTCTCTATCTATTTATATGTTTGCAGTTAATATGTATTGTGTCTAAGCGTGATAGTGTCTCAAATAGTATCCTTTTTGCCAAAAAAAGAATGAGTTTTTTAGAGGGTGAAAGTACTATGTTTTACTATACAAGGGTTTTTGAATGTTAAAAGGGTATGAATTATATACTCCATAACTTTTTTTGATATGAATTTTTAATTAGGTGTAAGTGAATGGATCTTTTTTTTGGTATACGTTTTTAATTAGGTGTAGGCGCTCATTATGTGCCCACATTCAAAATTTTGGAAGCTATGTTTTAATTAGCTGTCTCCTCCTAGTGCGCGCACCATAGCCAGTGCTTTCTGGTTTCCCTCTCTCCCTCTCTATGCCTGAACCCGAGGACACCATAGCCACACTGGCATAGCCATAGTGCTCTCTCTCTCTCCCTGATCACTGTGGCTATACATATAATGGATTTATCTTTCCCTTTTAATAACGAAGATATTTTGGTTATGGATATGGATTCATCATCGATTATCAATTGGATCGCAAGAAATGGTCATGAAGATATTGAACAGCTAGTTGATGGCTGCAACAATGATGAAGGAATAGTTGTCAGTGTGTCAGCACATCTAAGACCCTTCAGATGCTGGTGGGTAATGCAAGTGCAAGATCCAGAGTCTCCGAGCAGAATCTACGACACCTAGCCTTGCAATCGGTTCAATATTTGCAACGCAGAACTCGTGGTCTGGATTTAGAGAAGCAAAGGGTGACATCCTTTCAAGGTTTTTACAGCACCCACACTTGAGAGAAGTGATGACTACATCTTCCATTAATAATGAGGGTGTGTCTGTGGTCATCGTCGAAAACCTTAGGCAATCTTTGACACATATCAAAGGAGGACAGAGAAAAGACAAATTGGCTCTGCAACTAGAAGATCAGCACTTCATATGATTGCAAACTTGGACAACACAGGCAATAAGAGGCACAGTGATAGGAAAATTGTAAATGCTCTTGGCATTCTTCCACGCAATATGAAGAAGCATAGAGTGGACATCCTTGACTCGGCATTTTGATGGGCTAATGGAGTGCGAAAACCTGGAAGTGTTTGTCTGAGCCTAGAAGTTGTGGAGTGTGTTCTTCAGTTTTGGAAGTTCAACACTCGCGTGTCGCCTAACAAGAAGGATATATGTCGAAGGAGAGTCGGAGTGTGAAAATACAAAACCCACCCTTTGCATTTGCTGGAGATGACATAGGTAATTTATTTTCAAGTTTTGGTATCGTGCATCTAGTATTAGATCTGTGCATTAGTGTTATTAGACAATGAAATAACAAAAGTACTAAACTGTACCTTCTTTACAGGACTATAACAGTATAGTACTACAGTACTATATTGCATGCTATAATACTCCCCTATTCTCAATTCTGTCCCAAGAAATGTAGTCCAAGAACTATAGTGTGCTTTGTTATCCAAGTTATGTGTACTTTGTACTCCAAGAACTATGTTGTGCTAGGTTTTTTTCGATGTTTCTCTTACATAGTACTATACTTGATAGTACTGTAGTACTATACTATATTTCAGACTGTTACCTTTGCACAGTACTATACTGTACTTTAATATGTTCCCACCACTGCACGGTACTGTCTCAAGTATCTATGTCCATGTACTATATTATGCTATGTTCTCTACCTTGTAGTGTACCTTATGCACAATACTATAAATATAGTACTACAGTACTATAGTACTGTAATGTATAGTAATGTAGTACTATACTATAGTGCAAAATGCTCCCTTTGCACAGTACAATCCCAAGGATTGTTGTCCATTTACTTCATTCTGATATACATTCTGAAATTTTCTCTACCTTATGTATGGCTGATGAACATGTTATGTACGATTCTATGTTGTGTAGCTAGACTTTAACATATGGTTGTTGATTTTATGCAACAGGAGTTTTTTGGGTGTTTCAAGGAGAGGAGCATCCTGAATGTGAAATTGAGCTTCGTAATTTTCAAAAGTTGAAGCTATTCTTTGTGAGGAAGCTTAAGGAGAGAAATACATGTTGTTGTGTCTATCATGTACACATTGATTTGTTGTTGGGGCTGGCGTAAATCAGATGCGGTGTGATAATCTAACTTTGCATACGAAGGATTGCAATTGTGCATGCAGGGTTTGTCGACTCAATCAAGAAACATTTTGTGCTACAAAGAGTAGTACGTTTAAATCGGTGAAAGAGTTATGGACTTCTACAGTATGTCCAAAGGAAATTGAATATCAATGGTACACCGGTTGCTGTGCTTGTTGGGTAATTGCAAATAATGTGGTCCATCCCTAGTGTCTCTTTATCTTAGTGAGAAATTAGATTCCAATGGAGCACTTGTCAAATGGAGGACTTATGAGTATGTTGCCCTTCCACCACTGAAGAATAAAGGAGGTGATAAGAAGAGAATCAACATGGTGTACAAAGAAACAAGTCCGTCCGCACTACTACAACAGTTTCAACATCATCTGAAGATCTTTATTGCACACAACTTTAGAGCTCAGTGGGAGCACAACCAGTACAAAGAATGCATGGCAAACATCCCGGATGATGTATGGTCTTGGTTGTGGATTTTGCCGAGAATTACACCTTCAAGGTCCAGAATGAAATTCAATCCATGCATTGGCATAGCGAGCAATGTACAATATCTGTCCACATTTGGTATTGGCACAAAGGAGGTGAAACAAAAAAAGTAGTTAGTGTTCTACATATTTGATGACAAGAAACATGATACTTTGTTTGTGCAGCATTGCTTTCTCCTACATCATAGATGGATTGAAGAGATGGGATTGAATGTCAAGTGTCATCGGGTTTGGTCCCGCTGACTGTGTCGCGTCCCAATTCAAAGCCGCATGACCTTTCTACTTTATGGCCAGGTTTGTCAAATTCTTGCTCACCATAATATAAGACGAGGTTGTTGCATTCAAGGTATTGGGTGAAGGTACTGTAAGGTTTCTCCATATAAACTATATACATAGTCCCAGTTATGTATCCATAGTACTCACATAGTACTTACTCATACAGTACTTATTCAATACTCTTACAGTTCTCACACAGTACTTACTCTTATAGTACTTATTCAGTACTATTATAGTACTACTACACTTATCCTATAGTTCTCATACAGTTCTCTTACAGTACTGAATAATCATTCAATACTCCTACAGTATCCACATAATTCTCCTATAGTAATCATATAGTACTTTAATGGTGCTCCATATAAATTGTATCCATAGGTGCAAAGTACCCATAAAGTATTTCGTCATACAATACATTCATTACTCTTATAGTACTCATACACTTATCCTGAACTTTATCCATAGTTCCATAGTACTCATACAGTACTCTTTAGTACTCCTATAGTACTCACACAGTTCTCCTACAATACTCATATAGTATTGTAATGGTGCTCCATGTATACTGTATTCATAGGTGCATTGTACTCATAGAGTAATTAGTCATATAATACATTCAATACTCTTATAGTACTCATGCACTTATCCTAGAGAACTCCTCTATAGTACTTATACAGTTTGCTTATAGTATTGAATAATCATTCAGTTCTCACACAGTTCTCTTATAGTACTCATATAGTAATGTAATGGTGCTCCATGTATTCTATATCCATAGGTGCATAGTACCCATAGATTACTTAGTCATATAATACATTCAATACTCTTATAGTACTCATGCACTTATCCTAGAGAGCTCCTATAGTACTCATACAGTTTGCTTACAGTATTGAATAATCATTCAATACTCCTACAATACTCACACAATTCTCCTACAGGTCTCATATAATACTGTAATGGTGCTCCATGTATACTGTATCCATAGGTGCATAAAACCCATAGAGTACTTAGTCATACAATACATTCAGTACTCTTATAATACTCATGCACTTATCCTAGAGAACTATAGTACTCATACAATTTGCTTACAGCACTAAATAATAATTCAGTACTCACACAGTTCTCCCACACATTACAGTACTCATATAGTACTGTAATGGTGCTTCATGTATACTGTATCCATAGGTGCATAGTACCTATAGATTACTTAGTCATATAATACATTTAGTACTCTTATAGTACTCATCCTAGAGAACTCTTATGTGGTACTCCTACAGGTCTCATATAATACTGTAATGGTGCTCCATGTATACTGTATCCATAGGTGCATAAAACCCATAGAGTACTTAGTCATACAATACATTCAGTACTCTTATAGTACTCATGCACTTATCCTAGAGAACTATAGTACTCATACAATTTGCTTACAGCACTAAATAATAATTCAGTACTCACACAGTTCTCCTACACATTACAGTACTCATATAGTACTGTAATGGTGCTCCATGTATACTGTATCCATAGGTGCATAGTACCTATAGATTACTTTGTCATACAATACATTCAGTACTCTTATAGTACTCATGCACTTATCCTAGAGAACTCTTATGTGGTACTCATACAGTTTGCTTATAATACTGAATAATCATTCAGTACTCACACAGCTCTCCTACAGTACTCATATAGTACTATAATGGTGCTCCATATATACTGTATCCATAGGTGCATAGAGTACTTAGTCATACAATACATTCATTACTCTTATAGTACTCATACACTTATCCTAGAGTACTCCTATAGGACTCATACCAGTTCACTTACAGTACTGAATAATAATCCAGTACTCCTACAATACTCGCATAGTTTTCCTACAGTACTCATACTATAATGGTAGTACTCACACAGTAGAACACTACTATTTTATTCTCTGATGGTATACCATAGTGTTCTCTCTTAGCTGCAAAACCCTAAACCCTAAGTTCTAGGTACTTTTCATTGACTAAGATCCACATGATCTTGAACTTCATTGTATCCGGACATGGTAAAGGCGAACATGATGGTGCGAGCGCCGTGATTAAGAGAACCCTCAATGTAGAGCAGCTCAAAATCAATGGAGCAAAGTTGTAGAATGCCAACGATGTTGTTTGGTTAAGTGCAACCATGATAGATGTTAAGCAGGGATCTCGGAGGTTTGTAGAGGTGAAGACAGAAGATGTAAATCGGAAAGATCTGTGGGATTACAACACAATGAAGGGCACACGAAGCCACCATGTAGTGTATGGTTTCAGCAGGAAAGGATCCTACTCAACTTCTAATGAGGAACCTTTCATGCTTTTGTGAGTATTGTGTGGATGAGTTTTGGGAGTCATGTGTGAACCTGAAGAATAGTCTTGTGAAGCTAGAGCCAAGTGTTGCGGGCAGGCCGAGACAAGATCAGATATTCTGGAAGAAATACAGTTTGAAGAAGACTCAGTAAACCTGGCCGACCTAATAGACGTTGGGGATAACTTTGCAGTGAGAGCCGAAGAGGGAAACTCCGAAGGTGTTGATTACTATATGGTCTTATGTGATAAGGCTAAGCATACTATTGAGAAGGACATGACTGATGGATGGGGGAATGTATTTGCGAAAGGAGATGAAGTCGTCCGTGACATATACTACCAGAAGGTTCCAGGTGCAAGAACTAGTTATGTGTTGCTTAAGGATGCACCAAAGGCATACGTTCAATCAGACACAATCATTGCCATTGAGTTCCCCATGCCTTTGGTGACACACAAGGTGAAAGGATGCCAAACAGTGTATCATGTGCCACCAGAGGTGCATAAAAAAATATTTGATAACTTAAACATGTAATTATGTTTGATTATGTTCTCAGTATGGTATGAAGTTTTCTGCACAAATACCCTAAACCGGTTGACCATAGTACTCACCATAGTACTCACAGTACTCACAGTACCCATAGTACTCACAGTACTACCCATAGTACTCATAGTACCTTGAGTACTTTTAATGGCCTTATTATTTAATCACATGGTGTGACGAGTTGGGGAAATTTAGTTTTAAATTTGTTTTAGATTAACAACCTTTGGCAATTACTTATCATTGTATGCACTCTATACATGGCCTTGAAATTCCCCCTTTAACCTCTCAGTACAATGTAACCTCTTTATAAAAAAATACTAAAAGCATAACCTCTGTATACCTATTTATAAAAATACTACAATGCCTAAAAGTAGGCATGCTATAGTTAGGTAGTTGAGTGACGCTCTAGCTCTGCCTCTCTCTCATCACCAAGATATCTCTCAACTCTCTCTCTCTCTCTCTCTCTCTCTCTATTTATCTCTCTGACTATGAATCTTTGAAATGGTTGCGCACCCTCTTTATCTCTCTCTCTCTCTCTCACTCTGAATCTCTGAAATGGTTGCGCTCCCTCTTTGTCTCTCTCTCTCTCTCTCACTCTCTGAATCTCTGAATTGATCTTGTGCCCCCATCTCTCTCTCTCTCTCTCTCTCTCTCTCTCTCTCTCTCTCTCTCTCTCTCTCTGAATCTCTGAATTAGTCATGCGGCCTCTCTCTCCTACCCGATGGTTTTCCCAAGGGTTGTGACAGTTTACACAATCTGTGTAGCTGTGGAATGCACTTTACTGAGACAGATAGGTCTTGTGAGGAAGATATAGAGGAAGACTCAGATGAGAAGATTGAGGAAGAGGAAGAAGAAGAGCACAAGAATGTAGAAGAAGAAGATCATAAGCCTACTGAAGATGAGGAAGAGGAAGACTCAGATGAGAAGACTAAGGAAGAGGAAGAAGAAGGGCATGAGAATGTAGAAGAAGAAGAGCACAAGCCTACTTAAGAGGAACCATATGGCTACCAGTTTTCGGATGAGGATGATGCAGATGATGAGGAGGATGAGGATGCAGATGAAGAGGAGGATGAGGATGCAGATGAAGAAGCAGCCAAAGGAAGGAAGGAGTCCAAGAAGTATAAGAAGTAGGCTAGAAGAAAATTAGGTTAGAAGAAAAATGAAACGAAAATTATACTCTTGCCTATGCCTGGCTATAATGTAACAGTCCTGTTGGGACTCTTGGCTATAATGTAATAGTCAATTAGTGCAAGACAATCTATACAGGATTAAGGGAGAGTGGCCCTCCCTCCACGTGGGCAAAGGAGGGGGGCCTATTTCAAAATGGCCACTCCTCCTTCAAGCGTGAGGAGGACTCAAGAGCCAAATCTCACATCTTCCAAAGCAATTTTGAATTTGAATCTAAGAAGATCTCATCTCACATCTTTCAATGAAATCTTTGTATACATGCTTACATACCTATAGATACACACACTTATATATATTATGTATGTATGTGTATCTATAGGTATGTAAGCATGTATATATAAATAGTGTACATGTGTGTGTGTGTGTGTGTGTGAGAGAGAGAGAGAGAGAGAGAGAGATTACATGAAAGATGCATTTATTTGAGAGTGAGTACACCTCACCACTCATCCCTACCATTAAAATTTAATTAATTAAAATTATATATATGTGTAAATCTATTTAAGTGTGTGTGTGTGTGTGTGTGTGTGTGTGTGTGTGTGAGAGAGAGAGAGAGAGAGAGAGAGAGAGAGAGAGAGAGAGAGAGAGAGTTTCTATGTGAGAGAGTGTGCGTGAAGAGAGAGAGTGTGTGTGTGTGTGCATGAGAGAGAGAGAGTGCGTGAAGAGAGAGAGTGTGTGTGTGTGTGTGTGTGTGTGCATGAGAGAGAGAGAGTGCGTGAAGAGAGAGTGTGTGTGTGTGTGTGTGTGTGCATGAGAGTTTCTATGTGAGAGAGTGTGCGTGAAGAGAGAGAGAGAGAGTGTGTGTGTGTGTGTGTGTGAGAGAGAGAGAGAGAGAGAGAGGCTGAGAATTTCTATGTAGGAGATAGTTTGTATGGGAGGAGATAGTGTGTGTTTTCATTAGTGTATGTGCGGTGTGTACATGTGTGTGTGTGTGTGTGAGAGAGAGAGAGAGAGAGAGAGAGAGAGAGAGAGACGACAAATAATTTCTACGTAGGAGATAGTTTGTGTGGGAGAAAGAGTATGCGTTTAGATTAGTGTATGTGCGGTGTGTACATGTGTGTGTGTGTGTGTGTGAGAGAGAGAGAGAAGAGAGAGAGAGAGAGAGAGAGAGAGAGAGAGAGAGAGTATATGCATGCATGTGTGTACATCTGCATCTATGTGTAGAATGTGCTTGAGAGAGAGAGTGAGATGGGGCAGACCTAGAGAGAGAGAGAGAGAGAGAGAGAGATGTAATGAGGGAGGGTGAAAAGAGAGAGAAAGAGAATAAAAAGTATCTTTTAATAAAATATAAATTAAATAGAAAACATATATGTATATGTGTGTATGTGTGTGTGTTTTTATTTACATTTATATATACATACATACATATGTATGTATATATATATACATATATATGTTTGTGTGTGTGTGTGTGTGTGTTTAGATGTGTGTATGATATATCTATCTATATATTTAAAAGTGACCACAACTTATCACCCATCTCCGCACATTAAAATTTATTCAAAATTAATTAAATTATGTCGATGTTTGTATTTATATTTTTAAATACATGTATATATGTATAAGTATATGTGTCTATATATAGGTTTATGTATCTAAAACATAATATTGTAGAGGAAAATAGTATTTTTAGAGATAAAATGCGCGTGCTTTTGAGAAAAAAAATAAAATATTTGATCATTTAAAAATTTCCCTAGAAAATGAAACGCTGTTTTTCTTTTAACAATTATGCCTCAACAGGATCGAAAATAGTTAATTACGATGAAAGACTCTCTTTTTTTTAAGGCATTTAAAGAAAAAACATGTATATATAAATAGTGTGCATGTGCATGTGCATATAGGCAGTAGTAGCCATTAGGGTTTTTTAGTGTTCAAATTTATAGGCAAGCATCAGGCCATTAGGGTTTTATATCTTAACCATGGACATTAGGTATGAAAACCCTAATATAATGATTAGCTAAATGAATTTTTATTTATTTCTACACCTATATGTTTTATACATTTTCACCTATAAGTATTGGCCATATGACTTTTTGATTTATGTCTTTACCTATATGGTTATGCATGTAAAAAGACTTATTAAAAAGAGTTGTCTAACGATAAAAATCTCATAACATCAACTATTTACATGAGATAATTAACAAAATGGACATTGAGTCATATGTTTA